>NC_083640.1:1133260-1158260 GCF_963576545.1 Limanda limanda
AACATCAGGTGTGAACGGTTCCTCAGAGCACAGGAGCAGTTCTGGATCTGGATCAAACTGAACCAGGTTCTGTTGCTTTGCAGTGAAAACACTTTGGACAGTTTGGACTTTTGGACCAATCACAGGAAGTAGAGACAGAATTAAACAGTAGAATCAATGGTTAGTTTTGGTCACGACCTTGTTTTTCTTTTCAGTTTTAATGTAATGACATCATAATGTTACCATGGCAACCATCTTTAGCTTCATGTCCAGTACTGGTTTCATTAAAGAATATTATTATCTAATATCTAACTCAGAAACATTAGCGTTAGCTTCAGTCGTACGTTAGGATCATTGCTGTAGTTCTGTAGATTTCATAATGTGGAAGAAGTGAAAGTGTCCCAGGATTAGAATGAGGAGCAGTTTTATCATCATGTGTAGAACAGGAAGTACCTGATACATGTGGCTGCTCCACTGGAGGGGTCAGAGGTCAGAGGTCGACCTGGTGATGCATAGACTGGATTTGTTGCACATTTGCAGGTTTACTATAATATTGAACATATATATTAAACATCACATACATATTTCATATTTAAATTGATAATTCAATCGTTTGTTGTGGAGTTTTTCACATTTTAACAAACTATTGACGGATCGCAAGGAAACACGTCTTCATCGTGGTCACATGATGAAGACGTGTTTGACTCCAGAGTTTCTGAGGCTCATTTAAACATCATGATGAATCACATGGTACGGCTCAGTCCCAGGAGACGCTCCCAGTCAGGACTCAGTGTGAAAGTGAAGATCTGGATTCATGATCCCACACCGTACATTAGTAACTAAATACATGATCCTAAGTTTGTTATCTACATCATAACATCACAATAAAACATGAACTGTGAACTAGTTCATCTTCACGGGTATGAACTGGACTTTGAACTGGGTGGAATCAAGAGTGAACTGGTTCCACAGGGAGGAGGAGGAGCCTGAGAACAGGGAGGAGGAGGAGCCTGAGAACAGGGAGCGGTCAGACTCCATTTTCCCCTGGACGAGCAGAAGGAAGGAAAGTGAGCAGGTGAGTGTGAACACAACTTTCTGAAAGTTTTACTGTCTCACTCTCACACCTGCTGTTAACATCCGTCTGCTGATCACATGACTCTAAGTTTGTCAGTTCACACCTGGTGACAGACGTCATGTGATCGGATCCCAGAGACAGATGTGAACAGCAGGTCTGGATCAAAGAGACTTCCAAGGACTAATTAACAGAGTTTACTCACAGCTTCACTTTTTATCTTCATCTGTTCATCAAGTGTTTAATAACACAACGTGTTTTCACAACCATACGTTACAGCAGTGGTCACCAACCAGTGGAGAGTCTTCACTGTGGATCCCAGTAAAGCTCTGGACTCACTGGCTGAGGTGTGAGGAGCATCGACCTGCAGAGCCAGGTACACACATACACACACACACACACACACACACACACACACACACACACACACACACACACACACACACACACACACACACACTGATGTGCTCTCAGTGTTACTGTCTATAAAGTTCTGTAATTCATTTCCAGCCTTTATGACGTGAACATGATACTAGATGTTGAGTTTCTTTCTCTTAGTGGCCGGGGGTTGAAGGTCACAGGAACTTTTACAAGCTTGTATTCATTAACTTTAATGTAGTTGATTGATTTGAGTGGAGATCACTTTAGATACTTTTTTAGAGAGAGAGAGAGAGAGAGAGAGAGAGAGAGAGAGACTCTTGTCCTTCCTGAGGTTTCTGATGTGATCACTGTATTTCCTTGTATATAAGTATCCCTGTGTACTCAGATAAATACCACTACTACAAACTATGAAGCCATGCATCTATTTCACAATAAAACATTTAAAAATAAATGAATTGATTCAGTCGACAGAAACGCTGGAGTTCTTTTATTTTGAAATGGGTCGGCTACAGGAAGTGTTGCAAATATTTGTGTTTGTGACGTTTTCAACAGATAAAGATTGAAACTGGTGTGAAAGATCATTTCACTGAGTTCTGCTGTAAACTGAGCGCAGAACCAGAAGGAAATAGACCAGACCTTGAATATCTAGAAGAGCAGCGCGGCCTGAACCACAACTGAGCCGCAGCCGGCCCGGTGCAACATGGACGAGGACACTTCAGAGCAAGTTGGACCCTCACACACAAAGTAAGAGACCTGCTACAAACATGTGAAGCTCCAAACTGAATCCTCACAGAATGACACAGTGAATGATGTGTTCTGAATAAAAACATGTTTGTGTTTGCAGAGTTCAGGACCACAGACTGAGAGCAGAGTCTCCAGGGTCCAGCTGTCTGTCTCTGAAGAGTGACTGGTCCAGAAGAACTCCTCCAAACTTCAGTAAAGAACCTGGACCCTCACACACAGAGTAAGAGACTGTTTCTACTGTGACCTGCTCTGAAGAGGATCTAGTTTCCTCTAGTGTGGCCCCTGCATTAGGACACAGCTTCATTGAAGTTTGTGACTAATCTCTCAGAATCACTCAAAGAGCTCAGACCTCCACCAAGAACCAACACGCTCCTTATGAAACCACTTTGAAATCCACTAGAGACTCATTTTGATTTGGATCTGCACCAAACTCCACACACTGGTAAACATCAGTCCTCTAAACATGTCTGTGAAAGATGACCCCCCCCCCCGATCTGGTTCACAGACCACAACCTTCCACCAAGTTTACTGGTAATCTGTCGTTTTTTATAATCCCACTAACGAACCAACCAACACACAAACAAACTGGGTGAAAACAAAACCTCCTTGACAGAAGTAATGACAACCTGTGACTGTGACATGTGAGTTATCAGGACATGTCTTCACAGGGAGAGGAAGAGGAGTCATGTTTCTGAGGAGGAGCAGTCGTCCTGCTGTGCTTCGTGTCAGGACGTCCTGAAGGATCCAGTCTCCACCAGCTGTGGACACTGGTTCTGCAGACGGTGCATCACCTCATACTGGGACCAGTCTGGTTCTTCAGGAGACTCCTCCTGTCCCCAGTGTGGACAAAGATCCAGAACAGGAGCTGGAGGTCAGACAGCCGGTCAGAGCAGCACTGTACATGTGTCTGCTGATGTCTTCACTTCTGACAACAGCACATGTGGTTTTATTTTGTTCCTTCATACAGCATCAACATTTAACATCGTTAGAAAAGCACAAAGTTAAAGAGCTTTTATTTTCTGTAGTTTTTCTGTATCTGATGAAAACAATCAGCAGATTCTCAGATTCTCTGTCTCTGACATTGTTTCTTGTCTTTCAGCAGATCGTGGTCTGCAGGAGGTTTTAGATGAACATAAGCTCAGTGTGAGGAGGAGAAGTGAACATGTGACTGAAGGAAGTGATGCAACAGGAAGTAGAACCCTCCTCAACAGGATCTACACTGAGCTCTACATCACAGAGGGACAGAGTGAAGAGGTTAATACTCAACATGAGGTGAGGCAGCTTGAGACGGCTTCCAAGAAGAAGATCCTCCACGACACTCCCATCAGGTGCCACGACATCTTTAAAGCCTCCACTGACCAGCAGAGACGCATCAGAGTCGTCCTGACCAACGGCGTCGCTGGCGTTGGAAAAACCTTCTCGGTGCAGAAGTTCACTCTGGACTGGGCAGAGGGTTTAGAGAACCAGGATGTGGGTCTGCTGACTCTGCTCTCGTTCAGGGAGCTGAACCTGGTGAAGGACCAGCAGCACAGTCTCCTCACGCTGCTCCGTGTTTTCCATCCAGCGTTACAGAAGCTCACGGCAGAGACGCTCGCTGTCTGTAAACCTTTGTTCATCTTTGACGGCCTGGATGAAAGCAGACCTTCTCTGGACTTCAACCACAGGGAGCGTGTGTCTGAGGTCACACAGAGGTCATCAGTCAACGTGCTGCTGACAAACCTCATCCGGGGGAATCTGCTTCCCTCGGCTCTCGTCTGGATAACCTCCAGACCTGCGGCGGCCAATCAGATCCCTCCTGCATGTGTCGACAGGGTCACAGAAGTACGAGGCTTCACTGACTCCCAGAAGGAGGAGTACTTCAGGAGGAGATTCAGTGATGAAGAGCTGTGCAGCAGAATCATCTCACACATCAAGACGTCCAGGAGCCTCCACATCATGTGTCAAATCCCAGTCTTCTGCTGGATCAGTGGTACAGTTCTGGAGCACATGTTGACCACAGACCAGAGAGGAGAGCTGCCCAAGACCCTGACTGACCTGTACTCACACTTCCTGCTGGTTCAGACAAAGAGGAAGAACAACAAGTACGATGAGGGACATGAGACAAGTCCACAGCAGCTGACGGAGGCTGACAGGGACGTTCTCCTGAAGCTGGGGAGGCTGGCACTTAAACATCTGGAGGAAGGAAACATCATGTTCTACCAAGAAGACCTGGAGCGGTGTGGTCTTAATGTCACAGAGGCCTCGGTGTACTCAGGAGTTTGTACTGAGATCTTCAGAAGAGAGTGTGTGATCTTCCAGAAATCAGTCTACTGCTTTGTTCATCTGAGCGTTCAGGAGTTCCTGGCTGCAGTCTACATGTTCCACTGTTACATAGAAGCACTCAAAATATGCTCGGGAACATGTTGGAACAGACACGGTACCTTCTCCGTGGATGACATCCTGAAGAAAACCATGAAGAAATCCCTCTCCAGTACAAATGGTCATCTGGACCTGTTTGTTCGCTTCCTTCACGGCCTCAGTCTGGAGTCCAACCAGAGAGTCTTAGGAGGCCTGCTGGGTGGGACAGAGAACAATCCAGAGGTCATCCAGAGAGTCATCAACAACCTGAAGGAGATGAAGAGTGATGACTTTTCTCCTGATAGAAGCATCAACATCTTCCACTGTCTGACTGAAATGAACGACCACTCAGTTCATCAGCAGATGAAACAGTTCCTGACGTCAGAGAACAGATCAGAGGAGGAACTCTCTGAGATCCACTGCTCAGCTCTGGCCTACATGCTGCAGATGTCAGAGGAGGTTCTGGGTGAGTTGGACCTGACGAAGTTCAACACATCAGTCCAGGGTCGACAGAGACTGATCCCAGCTGTGAGGAACTGCAGGAAGGCTCTGTGAGTGAGTGTGTGTGTGTGTCGGTGTGTCGGTGTGTGTGTCGGTGTGTGTGATAAAGTTATTATTATTATGTACATATACATTCTTATTGTTCTCATGTACATTTACAACTAGATCAGATGTGATCACTCTGCTGGAGTTTGAGGGTTCAGACGACCATGTGGGGTCCAAGGTAGATTATTGTATATACTGTATATATATATAAATATATATATATTGATGATCAAACAGCTAGCACAGAGTGAGGAGACGATCACTGAATCACTGACGGTTCCTTGAAACTGAAGAAGCAGGAAATATAGTTTATTCTTCTTTCTTGGCAAACCAGAGTTCCCACCCTGCGTTTGTCCTCCACAACCAACCAGTGCAGTGTCCGTCCCTCCAGGTTCTTGACATGTTGACCTCACAATAACATGAGGTCACTGTGACCTTTGACCTTTGACCACTGAAAGCTAATCAGTTTATCTTTGAGTCAAAATATGAAGAAATACCCTAAAGACAGACTTGAGATATCATGTTCAGGATGCCATAAACATGTTCTGTGACCTTGACCTTTGACCTTTGACCACCTGAATCTAATGAGTTCCTCTGTTAGTCTGAATGAATGCTTGGACCAAATCTGAAAGGATTCTCTTGAGGAGTTTTTAACAAAGAGGCGATTTACCAGGGTGAGGGTCAAATGATCACGTTTTGTATGAATGTTGTGTTTTCTGATTTAATTCTCACACATTTGATATTTTCTTTAATTAAAGACTCGGTGGTTGGCGACTCTCAGAGACTCACTATGAAGTCGTGGCCTCAGCTCTGAAGTCAGAGCCCTCACATCTGAGAGAACTGGATCTGAGGAACAACGAGCTGCTGCAGGATTCAGAAGTGAAGCTGCTGTGTTCTGGACTGGAGAGTCCAAACTGTCGACTGGAGACTCTGAGGTCCTTAAATCCTTGTTCACTTTTCAGACTTTCTTTCTTATTGGGTCATTATTTATTTAACTTGTCTCAGTTCTGCTCTGCTCACTGTCCCTCAGTCATCTGTCCCTCACCCAGCCTGTCAGTCCCGTCCACCTCATCAACTCCATTCACCTGCACTCACCTGCTCCTGATCACTGAGAAAGTGTCAGTAAATAACATGTGGACTGAGGCCGAGCACTCGTCCTCCTCAGGTTTTCAAAATAAGACACATTCTTATTGAAACACGTTGGATAGTTGATAAGTATAGAAACAAACAGGAAGTGACATCAGGAGCCGTCCCTACTTTAAACAGTGTTTAATTACACAAACCTGCTCAGTGACCAACACACAGAGAAGAAGCTGATGAATGAAACAATGGTCCAACATGTCTGATCTGATATTTATCTTCAGGTCACAGACTGGACTGAGGTCAGCAGCATGTTGAGAGTCTGTGTTCACATGATGACGATCCACAACAACAGGAGGACACATTCTAATATTCATATTTCTTTATCCAGGTTGATTGGCTGCAGTCTGTCAGAGATCAGCTGTTCTTCTCTGGCTTCAGCTCTGAGGTCAAACCCCTCTCATCTGAGAGAACTGGATTTGAGTGACAACTACAACCTGCAGGACTCAGGAGTGAAGGAGCTGTGTGGTTTTCTACAGAGTCCAACCTGTCGACTGGAGACTCTGAGGTCAGTTCACTGACTTACTTTTGTAGAGCTCATATCTATAAAACACATTTATATCCTCTTTATACATAACTTGAATCCATTCATTCATTAATCTGTGACATTTTAAATCTTCAGCTACTTGTTAAAACACTGAATTTAGTTCTGGATTTGCTAAACTGATCTAAAGGACAGAGACCGGGTCCAAATAATCTATTTGTACTGAATCAGGACTCGTTTTTAGTCCAACATGTCTGATCTGATATTCATCTTCCACGTTATGAGTCTGTGCTGACATGAATATGTGTCAGTTATTTTCACACATGAACTCAGTTTAATTTACAGTTAAGTTTTATTCTTTATCCAGGTTGTGGGACTGCAGACTGACAGAGATCAACTGTTCTTCTCTGGCTTCAGCTCTGAGGTCAAACCCCTCTCATCTGAAAGAACTGGATCTGAGGAACAACAACCTGCAGGACTCAGCAGTGAAGGAGCTGTTTGATCTACAGCAGAGTCCAACCTGTGGACTGGAGACTCTGAGGTCAGTAGATGGGTGGAGTCAGTCCACGCTGCTTTCATCAGTATTTTACTAAACACAGTCAGTATCACAGATCCAGGGTCTGTGCTACCAAGCAGGATTTGTGGTTATCAGGTTAACTTCAGGTTTAGTTTTTTCAGTCCTACGAAGCTCGTCCACTTCTTAACGAGGTAAATCACCATGGTAACTTCTGATGAACTGCTAACCTGATCCAGGTTAAGTTGGAGATCAACCCGTATCAAAGCTCCGCCCACTGACCACAGTGACTCTCCACTGTTGTGTGGTGCACACTCTCCTTAAAGGGACGGATAAGGGAAGTTTAAATCAACGTCTGGTTGGTTCAGTTGATCTCTAACTCACCCAGAACATCTCAATGTCTCCAGACTCATCCTGTCCCCAAAACACCAGATGACATCAGTCAGCTTCCTGGAGACAGGTCCATGTGTGTGTCCTCAGTGACAGTGAGACAGTGTGTGTCCTCAGAGACAGTGAGACAGTGTGTGTCCTCAGTGACAGTGTGTGTCCTCAGAGACAGTGAGACGGTGTGTGTCCTAAAATACAGTGGGACAGTATGTGTCCTCAGAGACAGTGTCTGTCATCAGAGACAGTGAGACAGTTTGTGTCCTCAGAGACAGTGAGACAGTGTGTGTCCTCAGAGACAGTGAGACAGTGTGTGACCACTTAGCCTGACTGTGTCTGTCAGGTTCAGTTGAGCTGATCTCAGAAAGATCTCCTGGACATGTTGAAGTGTCTTCGTAGTTCAGGCCTCAGTGTTTCCTCAGTGAAGCTGTGAGAGGACAATGAAGACAGACGTCAGGATTGGACAGAGACACCAAGAGACAACAGTCGGCCAATCAGACGAGACACAATCTGCTTGGGATCATGTGATTGAGTTGACGTGAAGACGACAGTTGTTGTTGTTTTCATGTGAACAGGAAGTGAAGCTGGACCACAGCTGACAGCCTCACACGAGGGACAGAGACGTCTTCATCTGATCTGAGACAGTTTATCCTCTCACTTCATCAGTGAAGAACTGATCATGTGGATCTTTGTCACAGCTCTGAGATCAGTGGGACTGAAGCCTCTCCTCATCACCATGGTAACCAGGAGCTCTTCATACAGAGCAGAACCTCTGCTGAGGTCCATCTGTCTCATCTGGTCCCAGTTTGTCAGAAGCAGATGTTCATCAACACACAGTGAAACATGTCTTCACCTGTAACAGCAGTAAATCCACCTCTCAGGTGTCCACTCTGCACTTTGACATGCAGAGGACACACACTGAGCTCTTAGCGTGTTCATTCCAACACGTGAACATGAAGCAGAGAGGAAGCTGCTCCACCTCTGAACAGGACTGAAGTCCCTGCTGCTCTTTCTACTGGATGAGCTGCATCACTGACTCACAGCTGATGAAGTGAGTCTCTGTGACACTGATGTCTTCTTCTCTCAACAGGTGGAAGGGGAGGTCTAAGTGGAGCTGAGTGTGAAGAGGACAGTGTGTGTGGACGGAGGCTGAGCTGTGTCCTGAGGATCCAGAGGCTGAAGCAGCAGCAGCTTGTGTGTAGTCTCCAATCTACACAACCCCTAATCTGCATGTGTTTGTGAGATGAAGCCGGAGCACCTGGAGAAAACATGTGCTAACCCAACACAAGCAGAATATATAAACCCTCTATAAAGAGTCACATACAGTGTGTTTAAGTTTGTCTTTATTATTTTCCACCTTTGTCCCTCAGTCTGTCTCCATGTGTGTAGAACCACATTCTGTGTATATGATTGTTTATGATCTTAAAGTTCCTGGATTCACGTCACAAAAATGATTTAGTTCAACACAAAGTTAAACATATTGAAATATATATCAGAGCTTCACAACACAACCTTTCTGTTGAGTTATGATTTTACATGTCTCTCTGAGGGGCTGCAGCATCGATTCATCTGATGATTTTGTTCTTGTTTAATACATATTCTCTTTTTTTAATTAATAGCAATCAGAGAAATCATACATTTTGTTTTCAGTAAAGTTGATGTCTTCAAATCATTTACAAATATATAAACAGAAAATAATCTTTGATTATAAAAATAAAGTTTGGGTTTTAATGTTTTTGCAGAAATTATTAAAGGACTGTTTTCACATTGTCATGGTGGATTATTAAACAAGGAATAATTACATTTTGTGAAGCTGCTGTAGTTGTTGATTGATTTTCCATTGATCGATTGGTTGATAACATCTGGATTTGTTGCACATTTGCAGGTTTAGTATAATATTCTACAAATATATTAAACATTACACACATGTCCAGGTGAAAAAGCAGGAACCAAAGGAGGTTGGAATGAGTTGTCGAGGTGGAGAACTCATCACGTTATCCTGGACAATGGAAAATTATATTTTTATAGTTACCCATGACCCCTACTTCCTTTTCAAGCTAAGTGCGCTAAGCTAGCATTAAGTCTTTATAAGTTAAATAATTGTATGAAGAGTTTTTAACAGTTTGATGAAAACCAGGAGACGACATTTAATACGAGAAACAAAGTGAAAACAGGACGTTGGACATTACACAGTTTTATTGGAAGCTTTTTAAATGAAATGAAAGTTATTTGTGTTCTCAATTATTTTCCATCATCCAGTAGAACAGGAAATGAAACTGTTCAGACTGTCCATCCTCCAGTCTGTCCTCCAGTCCGTCCTCCAGTCCGTCCTCCAGTCCGTCCTCCAGTCTGTCCTCCAATCTGTCCTCCAGTCTGTCCTCCAGTCCGTCCTCCAGTCCGTCCTCCAGTCCGTCCTCCAGTCCGTCCTCCAGTCCGTCCTCCAGTCTGTCCTCCCATCTGTCCTCCAGTCCGTCCTCCAGTCCGTCCTCCCGTCTGTCCTCCAGTCTGTTCTCCAGTCTGTCCTCCAGTCTGTCCTCCAGTCTGTCCTCCCGTCTGTCCTCCAGTCCGTCCTCCAGTCTGTCCTCTAGTCTTTCCTCCAGTCCGTCCTCAAGTCTGTCCTCCAGTCTGTCCTTCAGTCCGTCCTCCAGTCTGTCCTCCAGTCCGTCCTCCAGTCCGTTCTCCAGTCCATACTCCTGTCTGTCTTCCAGCTCGTCCTCCAGTCTGTCCTGCAGTCCATCCTCCGGTCCATCATCCAGTCCGTCCTCCAGTCTGTCCTCCAGTCTGTCCTCCAGTCCATCCTCCAGTCTGTCCTCCAGTCTGTCCTTCAGTCCGTCCTCCAGTCTGTCCTCCAGTCCGTCCTCCAGTCCGTCCTCCAGTCTGTCCTCCAGTCCATCATCCAGTCCGTTCTCCAGTCCATACTCCTGTCTGTCTTCCAGCTCGTCCTCCAGTCTGTCCTGCAGTCCATCCTCCGGTCCATCATCCAGTCCGTCCTCCAGTCTGTCCTCCAGTCTGTCCTCCAGTCCATCCTCCAGTCTGTCCTCCCGTCTGTCCTGCAGTCCGTCCTCCAGTCCGTCCCCCTGTCCGTCCTCCAGTCCGTCCTCCAGTCTGTCCTCCAGTCTGTCCTCCAGTCCGTCCTCCAGTCTGTCCTCCCGTCTGTCCTGCAGTCCGTCCTTCAGTCTGTCTTCCAGTCTATCCTCCGGTCTGTCCTCCAGTCTGTCCTGCAGTCCGTTCTCCAGTCCGTCCTCCAGTCCGTCCTCCAGTCCGTCCTCCAGTCTGTCCTGCAGTCCGTCCTCCAGTCCGTCCTCCAGTCCGTCCTCCAGTCCGTCCTCCAGTCCGTCCTCCAGTCCGTCCTCCAGCCCGTCCTCCAGTCCGTCCTCCCGTCCGTCCTCCAGTCCGTCCCCCTGTCCGTCCTCCAGTCCGTCCTCCAGTCCGTCCTTCAGTCCGTCCTCCAGTCCGTCCTCCAGTCCGTCCTCCAGTCCATCCTCCAGTCCGTCCTCCAGTCCGTCCTCCAGTCCATCCTCCAGTCTGTCCTCCAGTCCATGAGGACAGCAGGAATCGAACCTGTGACCCTCAGCTCAGGCTCCACCTGCAGGAGAGAAAGTGACTTTGCACCTTGTCAGCGCTGATGTTGTTTAATCAGAACAGACGAGCTGCTGAAGGGAAACAGGAAGAAGAACTAAAACAGCTTTTCTGCTCATTAGAGAAACTCTTAAGTGATTATCAATCCAACATTGACCTGCTGCAGTTCACTGGTTCTTCTGTGTCCTGCAGCCGGACCTCAGCAGATCTGATCTGCTGAGGTCCGGCTGCAGGACACAGGCGAGAAGAAAATGTAGAAACTGCAGAAAACTTCTATAAGTAAAATGACTTGAGAGGATAACAAGTTATAAAGGTTATTTTTATTTGATATCATTTACTGTTTACTCTCCCCCGAAAAGCTTCATCTAATGCAATCTTATCCCAGACTGACACACACACACACACACACACACACACACACACACACACACACACACACACACACACACTGTGAGAGGGGGGGGGGGGGGGGTCTGATTGGGGGTCGTGTGGAGGATAAAAAGGTCAGATTGACGACTGACACTGACAGACATCACAGGAGGAGAATAACTGTCACACACCTAAACCTGCGTGTGTGTGTGTGTGTGTGTGTGTGTGTGTGTGTGTGTGTGTGTGTGTGTGTGTGTGTGTGTGTGTGTGTGTGTGTGTGTGTGTGTGTGTGTGTGTGTGTGTGTGTGTGTGTGTGTGTGTGTGTGTGTGTGTGTGTGTGTGTGTGTGTGTGTGTGTGTGTCTGGGGCTGACCCGGTGTTGGATCGATACTCGGCCCATCACAGCTGACACGTGTGGAACCTGAACCTCATCCTGTCACTGACTGACAGCCGCCGCTAGGCCCCGCCCACTCCCAGCTCCGCACCTGAGACCACAGGTGAGCAGGAGAGGCTCCTCCCATCATCCTCTGCATCCTGGACCTGAAGAGCTGCAGATGTTTCACAGTTTCCTGCTGAATCTTGGAGATGAACTCTGGTTGTTAATAACTTCAGTGTTTTGAACTGCTCATTTATTCAGATCTTCACCAAAGTTTTAATCTAATTATTTGTTAGATGACACAAAGCTCTGTTAATGCAGAATATTACTTTTATACAACTTGTTTATGTAAATATGACTTGTGTATAGATGCAGGTGAGAAGCTGTGAGCTGTCAATCACTCGTGTTGTCTGAGCTTTTCAGTCAAGCTGCTACAAGAGGCAGAAGAAGATAAATACGAGTGGAGCCGACTCTTCACAACGAGTTGTATACAACACACAGACACACACACACACACACACACACACACACACACACACACAGGACGGAGTGTGCTGTGTGTGTGAGTGAGGCTCGTTAACTGTCTCTGGAAGCGATGGTGGAACCAGCAGCATCATCTCAGCTGCTCAACAGATCCACTCGTGTTCCAGTTGTTATCGGATTTCATTATATTCTTTCATCTTCATCAACCACATTAAGATGGGAAATTGGCAAACATCTTAAAACTCTTTTGAATGTGTAAAATGATGATTTTACATTTGTCTGGCACAGAAGGAAAGTGAACGGACGACATGACGGCTCCAGAAGTGAAGCCAAAGTTAATTGATGAGCTGAGACGCATTATTGGTTGAGCGCATGTATGGGCGGGGCCTCAATTCCGTAGCTCCATACACAATCACAAGATGGCAGCACCCACATCTCTCTATTGTGACTAAACACTTGATTTATAAACGTAGAACGTTCTGTGAACCGTCTCCATCTTCATCACATTAGAGTCATGATGTCATGTTACTGTCACAGTTTCAATAAAGTTCTTCATTTCAGTGTTTGAGTCGTTATTATTAAATCATAATTCAACACATCCAACCTGAGTCGTATCCAAACATCAGGTCCTCAGAGTCTGATCAGTGGGCTGGACCCCCCCGAGGCGCTCGACAGAGAGGTCAAAGGTCAGAGGTCGACCTGGTGATGCATAGACATCTGGATTTGTTGCACATTAGCAGGTTTACTATAATATTGAACATATATATTAAACATCACATACATATTTCATATTTAAATTGATAATTCAATCGTTTGTTGTTGTTTTGCTCCTCTGAACACATGCAGCCCGGAGTCAGGCTGATTAGAGAACATGTGTTAGAGTGAACGGCTGTTTTTGAAATACACAACGGTCAAATGATGCATCACAATGCAGCTGTATTTCTCTAGATCTATAAACCAACCCTGTGACTGGACTGTATGAATGTGACCTGACGTGGCAGAGTTCTGCAGATGGAGTCACACATTCAGCTCCAACACCAAATATAACAACCTTCAGATCACAGGAGGAAACATGGGTTTGAGCTCAGGCTTCATTTGATGCAGTTTGGCCGTTTGGGAGTTTTACACATTTTAACAAACTATTGACGGATCAGACCAGTTAATAACAATAATAATAATGAATGTTTATATATTTCTGTAAAAAATATTTAATGAGTTAAGTTTCAAACAGCAGTTTTAATTTTACACGCACACACACACACACACACACACACACAGTCACATATAGAGTCATGTGATTTCCTGTAACTGCCGAGAGGAAGGGGAGGAGCCTCCAGTGAAAGTGAAAGTGTTTAGACTCATTCTAACTTCAAGGAGCAGACGGAGGAGACGTGAAGTCTGAGGCTGGTGAGTGTTCAGCAACATTTATATTATTCATTCATATTATTTTACAGTCAGTGTTTTTCACTGGATCCCAGAGACAGATTTGAACAGCAGGTCTGGAACAAAGAAACTTCAAAGGACTAATTAACAGAGTTAACTCACAGCTTCACTTTTTATCTTCATCTGTTCATCAAGTGTTTAATAACACAACGTGTTTTCACAATCATACGTTACAGCAGTGGTCACCAACCAGTGGCGAGTCTTCACTGTGGATCCCAGTAAAGCTCTGGACTCACTGGCTGAGGTGTGAGGTACATCAACCAGCTACACACACGCACACACACTCAAACACACACACACACACACACACACACACACACACACACACACACACACACACACACACACACAAACACATATAACTTTATACTGGTTTTGTGTGAGTTTTAAAGTGAATATAAAGTTGAAGAGGTTGTGTTTGACCTTCATTTGGGAGAGAGAGAGACTTCCTATTCCTGTGTACTCAGATAAATACCAGTACTACAAACTATGAAGCCCTGCATCTATTTCACAATAAAAGATTTAAAAATAAATGAATCGATTCAGTCGACAGAAACGCTGGAGTGCTTTTATTTTGAAATGGGTCAGCTACAGGAAGTGTTGCAAATATTTGTGTTTGTGACATTTTCAACAGATAAAGATTGAAACTGGTGTGAAAGATCATTTCACTGAGTTCTGCTGTAAACTGAGGGCAGAACCAGAAGGAAATAGACCAGACCTTGAATATCTAGAAGAGCAGCGCGGCCTGAACCACAACTGAGCCGCAGCCGGCCCAGTGCAACATGGACGAGGACAATTCAGAGCAAGTTGGACCCTCACACACAAAGTAAGAGACCTGCTACAAACATGCGAACTTCCAAACTGAATCCTCAGAGAATGAACCAGTGAATGATGAGTTCTGAATAAAAACATGTTTGTGTTTGCAGAGGTCAGGACCACAGACAGAGAGCAGAGTCTCCAGGGTCCAGCTGTCTGTCTCTGAAGAGTGACATGTCCAAATATGAGCCTCTAAACTTCAGTATTGAACCTGGACCCTCACACACAAAGTAAGAGCCTGCTACAAACATGCGAACCTCCAAACTGAATCCTCAGAGAATGAACCAGTGAATGAAATGTTCTGAATAAAAACATGTTTGTGTTTGCAGAGGTCAGGACCACAGACTGAGAGCAGAGTCTCCAGGGTCCAGCTGTCTGTCTCTGAAGAGTGACATGTCCAAATATGAGCCTCTAAACTTCAGTAATGAACCTGGACCCTCACCCACAGAGTAAGAGAATGTTTCTACTGTGACCTGCTCTGAAGAGGATCTAGTTTCCTCTAGTGTGGCCCCTGCATTAGGACACATCTTCATTGAAGTTGGTGACTAATCTCTCAGAATCACTCAAAGAGCTCAGACCTCCACCAAGAACCAACACGCTCCTTATGAAACCACTTTGAAAACCACTAGAGACTCATTTTGATTTGGATCTGCACCAAATTCCACACACTGGTAAACATCAGTCCTCTGAACATGTCTGTGAAAGAGGAACCCCCCCCCCCCCGATCTGGTTCACAGACCACACCCTTTCACCAAGTTTACTGGTAATCTGTGTTTTTTATAATCCCACTAACGAACAAACCAACGCACAAACATACTGGGTGAAAACAAAACCTCCTTGACAGAATTGATGACAACCTGTGACTGTGACATGTGAGTGATCAGGAAATATCTTCACAGGGAGAGGAAGAGGAGTCATGTTTCTGAGGAGGAGCAGTCGTCCTGCTGTGCTTCGTGTCAGGACGTCCTGAAGGATCCAGTCTCCACCAGCTGTGGACACTGGTTCTGCAGACAGTGCATCACCTCATACTGGGACCAGTCTGGTTCTTCAGGAGACTCCTCCTGTCCCCAGTGTGGACAAAGATCCAGAACAGGAGCTGGAGGTCAGACAGCCGGTCAGAGCAGCACTGTACATGTGTCTGTTGATGTCTTCACTTCTGACATCAGCACATGTGGTTTGATTTTGTTCCTTCATACAGCATCAACATTTAACATCGTTAGAAAAACACAAAGTTAACAAGCTTTTATTTTCTGTAGTTTTTCTGTATCTTATGAAAACAATCAGCAGATTCTCAGATTCTCTGTCTCTGACATTGTTTCTTGTCTTTCAGCAGATCGTGGTCTGCAGGAGGTTTTAGATGAACATCAGCTCAGTCTGAGGAGGAGATGTGAACATGTGACTGAAGGAAGTGATGCAACAGGAAGTAGAACCTTCAACAGGATCTACACTGAGCTCTACATCAAAGAGGGACAGAGTGAAGAGGTTAATACTCAACATGAGGTGAGGCAGCTTGAGACGGCTTCTAAGAGGAAGATCCTCCACGACACTCCCATCAGGTGCCACGACATCTTTAAAGCCTCCACTGACCAGCAGAGCAGCATCAGAGTCGTCCTGACCAACGGCGTCGCTGGTGTTGGAAAAACCTTCTCGGTGCAGAAGTTCACTCTGGACTGGGCAGAGGGTTTAGAAAACCAGGATGTGGGTCTGCTGACTGTGCTTTCGTTCAGGGAGCTGAACCTGGTGAAGGACCAGCAGCACAGTCTCCTCACGCTGCTCCGTGTTTTCCATCCAGCGTTACAGAAGCTCACGGCAGAGACGCTCGCTGTCTGTAAACCTTTGTTCATCTTTGACGGCCTGGATGAAAGCAGACCTTCTCTGGACTTCAACCACAGGGAGCTTGTGTCTGAGGTCACACAGAGGTCATCAGTCAACGTGCTGCTGACAAACCTCATCCGGGGGAATCTGCTTCCCTCCGCTCTCGTCTGGATAACCTCCAGACCTGCGGCGGCCAATCAGATCCCTCCTGCATGTGTTGACAGGGTCACAGAAGTACGAGGCTTCACTGAGGCCCAGAAGGAGGAGTACTTCAGGAGGAGATTCAGTGATGAAGAGCTGTGCAGCAGAATCATCTCACACATCAAGACGTCCAGGAGCCTCCACATCATGTGTCAAATCCCAGTCTTCTGCTGGATCAGTGCTACAGTTCTGGAGCACATGTTGACCACAGACCAGAGAGGAGAGCTGCCCAAGACCCTGACTGACCTGTACTCACACTTCCTGCTGGTTCAGACAAAGAGGAAGAACAACAAGTACGGTGAGGGACATGAGACGACTCCACAGCAGCTGACGAAGGCTGACAGGGACGTTCTCCTGAAGCTGGGGAGGCTGGCACTTAAACATCTGAAGGAAGGAAACATCATGTTCTACCAAGAAGACCTGGAGCGGTGTGGTCTTAATGTCACAGAGGCCTCGATGTACTCAGGAGTTTGTACTGAGATCTTCAGAACAGAGTGTGTGATCTTCCAGAAATCAGTCTACTGCTTTGTTCATCTGAGTGTTCAGGAGTTTCTGGCTGCAGTCTACATGTTCCACTGTTACACCAAGAGGAACACAGAAGAACTCAACAACTTCTTGGGAACATATGGGAACACAGACAGTACCTTCTCCCTGGATGACCTCCTGAAGAGAACCATGAACAAATCCCTCACCAGTACAAATGGTCATCTGGACCTGTTTGTTCGCTTCCTTCACGGCCTCAGTCTGGAGTCCAACCAGAGAGTCTTAGGAGGCCTGCTGGGTCGGAGAGGGAACAATCCAAAGATCATCCAGAGAGTCTTAGGAGGCCTGCTGGGTCGGACAGGGAACAATCCAAAGATCATCCAGAGAGTCTTAGGAGGCCTGCTGGGTCGGAGAGAGAACAATCCAAAGATCATCCAGAGAGTCATCACCAACCTGAAGGAGATGAAGAGTGATGACATTTCTCCTGACAGAAGCATCAACATTTTCCACTGTCTGACTGAGATGAACGACCACTCAGTTCATCAGCAGATGAAACAGTTCCTGACGTCAGAGAACAGATCAAAGAAACTCTCTGAGATCCACTGCTCAGCTCTGGCCTACATGCTGCAGATGTCAGAGAAGGTTCTGGATGAGTTGGACCTGAAGCAGTTCAACACATCAGTCCAGGGTCGACAGAGACTGATCCCAGCTGTGAGGAACTGCAGGAAGGCTCGGTGAGTCCAGACATGATCAATAACATGTTCAATCAGTGGAGATGAGTCGTTCTTCAAATACACGCAGTGTTAAATGATCCTCATTGTTTTGGGCAGCACTGGTAGGGTCGCATGATCACGTTTTGTATGAATATTGTGTTTTCTGATTTAATTCTCACAGATTTGATATTTTCTTTAATTACAGTCTCTGGGGTTGTGGACTCTCAGAGACTCACTGTGAAGTCGTGGTCTCAGCTCTGAAGTCAGACCCCTCACATCTGAGAGAACTGGATCTGAGCTACAGCAAGCTGCAGGATTCAGGAGTGAAGCTGCTGTGTTCTGCACTGGAGAGTCCAAACTGTCGACTGGAGACTCTGAGGTCCTTAAATCCTTTTTTACTTTTCAGACTTTCTTTCTTATTGGGTCATTATTTATTTAACTTGTCTCAGTTGTGCTCTGCTCACTGTCCCTCAGTCATCTGTCCCTCACCCAGCCTGTCAGTCACGTCCACCTCATCAACTCCATTCACCTGCACTCACCTGCTCCTGATCACTGAGGAAGTGTCAGTAAATAACATGTGGACTGAGGCCGAGCACTCGTCCTCCTCAGGTTTTCAAAATAAGACACATTGTTATTGAAACACGTTGGACAGTTGATAAGTATAGAAACAAACAGGAAGTGACATCAGGAGCCGTCCCTACTTTAAACAGTGTTTAATTACACAAACCTGCTCAGTGACCAACACACAGAGAAGAAGCTGATGAATGAAACAATGGTCCAACATGTCTGATCTGATATTTATCTTCAGGTCACAGACTGGACTGAGGTCAGCAGCATGTTGAGAGTCTGTGTTGACATGATGACGATCCACAACAACAGGAGGACACATTCTAATATTCATATTTCTTTATCCAGGTTGGAGAGATGCAGTCTGTCAGAGATCAGCTGTTCTTCTCTGGCTTCAGCTCTGAGGTCAAACCCCTCTCATCTGAGAGAACTGGATCTGAGAGGAAACAACCTGCAGGACTCAGGAGTGAAGGAGCTGCTTGATCTACAGCAGAGTCCAACCTGTGGACTGAAGACTCTGAGGTCAGTAGATGGTTGGAGTCAGTCCACGCTGCTTTCATCAGTATTTTACTAAACACAGTCAGTATCACAGATCCAGGGTCTGTGCTCCCAAGCAGGATTTGTGGTTATCAGGTGAACTTCAGGTTTAGTTTTTTCAGTCCTACGAAGCTCGTCCACTTCTTAACGAGGTAAATCACCATGGTAACTTCTGATGAACGGCTAACCTGCTCCAGGTTAAGTTGGAGATCAACCCGTATAGAAGCTCCGCCCACTGACCACAGTGACTCTACACTGTTGTGTGGTGCACGCTCTCCTTAAAGGGACGGATAAGGGAAGTTTAAATCAACGTCTGGTTGGTTCAGTTGATCTCTAACTCACCCAGAACATCTCAATGTCTCCAGACTCATCCTGTCCCCAAAACACCAGATGACCTCAGTCAGCTTCCTGGAGACAGGTCCATGTGTGTGTCCTCAGAGACAGTGAGACAGTGTGTGTCTTCAGAGACAGTGAGACAGTGTGTGTCCTCAGAGACAATGATACAGTGTGTGTCCTCAGAGACAGTGAGACATTGTGTGTCCTCAGAGACAGTAAAACATTGTGTGTCCTCAGAGACAGTGAGACGGTGTGTGTCCTCAGAGACAGTGTGTGTCCTCAGAGACAGTGAGACAGTGTGTGTCCTCAGAGACAGTGAGACAGTGTGTGTCCTCAGAGACAGTGAGACAGTGTGTGTCCCAAGAGACAGTGAGACAGTGTGTGTCCTCAGAGACAGTGTGTGTCCTCAGAGACAGTGAGACAGTGTGTGTCCTCAGAGACAGTGAGACAGTGAGTGTCCTCAGAGACAGTGTGTGTCCTCAGAGATAGTGTGTGTCCTCAGAGTCAGTGTGTGTCCTCAGAGACAGTGAGACAGTGTGTATCCTGAGAGACAGTGTGTGTCCTCAGAGACAGTGGGACAGTGTGTGTCCTCAAAGACAGTGAGACAGTGTGTGTCCTCAGAGTCAGTGAGACAGTGTGTGTCCTCAGAGTCAGTGAGACAGTTTGTGTCTTCAGAGACAGTGTGTGTCTTCAGAGACAGTGTGTGTCCTCAGAGTCAGTGAGACAGTTTGTGTCTTCAGAGACAGTGTGTGTCTTCAGAGACAGTGTGTGTCCTCAGAGTAAGTGAGACAGTGTGTGTCCTCAGAGACAGTGAGACAGTTTGTGTCCTCAGAGTCAGTGTGTGTCCTCAGCCTGACTGTCTGTCAGGTTCAGTTGAGCTGATCTCAGAAAGATCTCCTGGACATGTTGAAGTGTCTTCGTAGTTCAGGCCTCAGTGTTTTCTCAGTGAAGCTGTGAGAGGACAATGAGGACAGACATCTGTCTCATCTGGTCCCAGTTTGTCAGAAGCAGATGTTCATCAACACACAGTGAAACATGTCTTCACCTGTAACAGCAGTAAATCCACCTCTCAGGTGTCCACTCTGCACTTTGACATGCAGAGGACACACACTGAGCTCTTAGCGTGTTCATTCCAACACGTGAACATGAAGCAGAGAGGAAGCTGCTCCACCTCTGAACAGGACTGAAGTCCCTGCTGCTCTTTCTACTGGATGAGCTGCATCACTGACTCACAGCTGATGAAGTGAGTCTCTAGGACACTGATGTCTTCTTCTCTCAACAGGTGGGAGTACTGGGAGGAGTCTGAGTCTGAGGACATGTCTGGGTGGAGCTGAGTGTGAAGAGGACAGTGTGTGTGGACGGAGGCTGAGCTGTGTCCTGAGGATCCAGAGGCTGAAGCAGCAGCAGCTTGTGTGTAGTCTCCAATCTACACAACCCCTAATCTGCATGTGTTTGTGAGATGAAGCCGGAGCACCTGGAGAAAACACGTGGAGAACATGCAGACTCCACACAGGAAGACCCATCTGAACCGGATTCAAACCAGCAACCTTCCTGCCCCGATTGTGTTCATTCACATGAAGAATGTGTTTATTGAAATGACACAACACAAGCAGAATATATAAACCCTCGATAAAGAGTCACATACAGTGTGTTTAAGTTTGTCTTTATTATTGTCCACCTTTGTTACTCAGTCTGTCTCCATGTGTGTAGAACCACATTCTGTGTATATGTTTGTTTATGATCTTAAAGTTCCTGGATTCACGTCACAAAATGATTTAGTTCAACACAAAGTTAAAGATATTTAAATATATATCAGAGCTTCACACCACGACCTTTCTGTTGAGTTATGATTTTACATGTCTCACTGAGGGGCTGCAGCATCGATTCATCTGATGATTATGTTCTTGTTTAATTCATATTTTCTTTTTTTAATTAATAGCAATCAGAGAAATCATACATTTTGTTTTCAGTAAAGTTGATGTCTTCAAATCATTTACAAATATATAAACAGAAAAGAATCTTTGATTATCAAAATAAAGTTTGGGTTTTAATGTGTTTGCAGAAATGATTAAAGGACTGTTTTCACTTTGTCATGGTGGATTATTAAACGTAGAATAATTACATTTTGTGAAGCTGCTGTAGTTGTTGATTGATTTTCCATCAATCGATTGGTTGATAACATCTGGATTTGTTGCACATTTGCAGGTTTAGTATAATATTCAACAAATATATTAAACATTACACACATATCCAGGTGAAAAAGCAGGAACCAAAGGAGGTTGGAATGAGTTGTCGAGGTGGAGAACTCATCAAGTTATCCTGGACAATGGAAAATTATATTTTTATAGTTACCCATGACCCCTACTTCAGAATCAGAATCAGAATTCTTTTATTTGCCAAGTATATTTGCACATACAGGAAATTGCCTTGGTGTCATTGGTCCGTCTTCAAGTCTGTCCTGCAGTCCGTCCTCAAGTCCGTCCTCCAGTCTGTCCTCAAGTCCGTCCTCCAGTCCATCCTCAAGTCCGTCCTCCAGTCCATCCTCCAGTCTATCCTCCAGTCTATCCTCCATTCCGTCCTCCAGTCTGTCCTCAAGTCCGTCCTCCAGTCCATCCTCAAGTCCATCCTCCAGTCTATCCTCCAGTCTATCCTCCATTCCGTCCTTCAGTCTGTCCTCCAGTTGGTCTTCAAGTCCGTCCTCCAGTCAGTCCTCAAGTCCGTCCTCCAGTCCATCCTCCAGTCTGTCCTCAAGTCCGTCCTCCAGTCTGTCCTCAAGTCTGTCCTCCAGTCCGTCCTCAAGTCCGTCCTCCAGTCAGTCCTCAAGTGCGTCCTCCAGTCCATCCTCAAGTCCGTCCTCCAGTCAGTCCTCAAGTGCGTCCTCCAGTCCGTCCTCAAGTCCGTCCTCCAGTCAGTCCTCAAGTGCGTCCTCCAGTCCGTCCTCAAGTCCGTCCTCCAGTCAGTCCTCAAGTGCGTCCTCAAGTCCGTCCTCCAGTCTGTCTTCATGTCCGTCCTCCAGTCTGTCCTCAAGTCTGTCCTACAGTCCGTCCTCCAGTCTGTCCTCCAGTCCATGAGGACTGCAGGAATCGAACCTGTGACCCTCAGCTCAGGTGCCACCTGCAGGAGAGAAAGTGACTTTGCACCTTGTCAGCGCTGATGTTGTTTAATCAGAACAGACGAGCTGCTGAAGGGAAACAGGAAGAAGAACTAAAACAGCTTTTCTGCTCATTAGAGAAACTCTTAAGTGATTATCAATCCAACATTGACCTGCTGCAGTTCACTGGTTCTTCTGTGTCCTGCAGCCGGACCTCAGCAGATCTGATCTGCTGAGGTCCGGCTGCAGGACACAGGCGAGAAGGAAATGTAGAAACTGCAGAAAAGCTTCTACAAGTAAAATGAGTTGAGAGGATAACAAGTTATAAAGGTTATTTTGATTTGATATCATTTACTGTTTACTCTCCCCCGAAAAGCTTCATCTAATGTAATCTTATCCCAGACTGACACACATACACACACACACACTCACACACACACTGTGAGAGGGGGGGGGTCTGATTGGGGGTCGTGTGGAGGATAAAAAGGTCAGATTGACGACTGACACTGACAGACATCACAGGAGGAGAATAACTGTCACACACCTAAACCTGCCTGTGTGTGTGTGTGTGTGTGTGTGTGTGTGTGTGTGTGTGTGTGTGTGTGTGTGTGTGTGTGTGTGTGTGTCTGGGGCTGACCCGGTGTTGGATCGATACTCGGCCCATCACAGCTGACACGTGTGGAACCTGAACCTCATCCTGCCACTGACTGACAGACGCCGCTAGGCCCCGCCCACTCCCAGCTCCGCACCTGAGACCACAGGTGAGCAGGAGAGGCTCCTCCCATCATCCTCTGCTTCCTGGACCTGAAGAGCTGCAGATGTTTCACAGTTTCCTGCTGAATCTTGGAGATAAACTCTGGTTGTTAATAACTTCAGTGTTTTGAACTGCTCATTTATTCAGATCTTCACCAAAGTTTAAATCTAATTATTTGTTAGATGACACAAAGCTCTGTTAATGCAGAATATTACTTTTACACAACATGTTTATACAAATATGACTTGTGCATAGCTGCAGGTGAGAAGCTGTGAGCTGTCAATCACTCGTGTTGTCTGAGCTTTTCAGTCTAGCTGCTACAAAAAGCAGAAGAAGATAAACACGAGTGGAGCCTCCACAACGAGATGTATACAAAACACACACACACACAGACACACACACACACACACACACACACACACACACAGGACGGAGTGTGCTGTGTGTGTCTGTGAGGCTCGTTAACTGTCTCTGGAAGCGATGGTGGAACCAGCAGCATCATCTCAGCTGCTCAACAGATCCACTCGTGTTCCTGTTGTTATCAGATTTCATTATATTCTTTCATCTTCATCAACCTTATTAAGATGGGAAATTAGAAAACATCTTAAAACTCATTTGAATGTGTAAAATGATGATTTTACATTTGTCTGGCACAGAAGGAAAGTGAAGAAGTAGCGTGAGGATGTTTGAACTCCACAGAAGAAGAAGAAGGAGGAGGAGCCTCCAGCGTCTGACTCGTTTCCAGCCGGAGTCCAAACCTCGTTTCATTCAGTGTCCTCGCTCCAGACTGTAAATAAAGATGGACGACATGACGGCTCCCAGAAGTGAAGCCAAAGTTAATTGATGAGCTGAGACGCATGATTGGTTGAGCGCATGTAGGGGCGGGGCCTCAACTCCATAGCTCCATACACAATCACAAGATGGCAGCACCCACATCTCTCTATTGTGACTAAACACTTGATTTATAAACGTAGAACATTCTGTGAACCGTCTCCATCTTCATCACATTAGAGTCATGATGTCATGTTACTGTCACAGTTTCAATAAAGTTCTTCATTTCAGTGTTTGAGTCGTTATTATTAAATCATAATTCAACACATCCAACCTGAGTCGTATCCAAACATCAGGTCCTCAGAGTCTGATCAGTGGGCTGGACCCCCCCGACACGCTCCACAGAGAGGTCAGAGGTCAGAGGTCGACAGGAGACACAGAGACGGGAGAGAGAGAGAGAGAGAGAGAGAGAGAGAGAGAGAGAGAGAGAGAGAGAGAGAGAGAGAGAGAGAGAGAGAGAGACGTGGTTGTGCTGCTACAAGTGACAAAATGTACTTGTTAGTTCCTCTTGTTAATTTATACTAATATTTTATATGTGATTTATGAAACCAAGTAAAAACATTATGTTCAGATTCTTTTCTCACCGTAATAAAGTTTTCGAACCGAAACTTGTGCAGATTTGTATTTTCTTGATTCCTCAGGATTCATCTTCCTCCCACAGAATCATCTCTCCTGTCTCCTCAACTCCCTCGTCTCCCTCACATGGAAAATAATACTCCCTGCTTCCCTCCATCTTTCCTCCCCCCCAGACTGGTTCTAAAAATAAGCAGCAGGTTTGTGCCCCCCCGTTCCTCCTCCCTCCTTAACCTCGTCCTGGTCTGCAGCTGATCTCCCTCGGCCGGACCCTCAGGAACCGGACCCTCAGGAACCGGACCAACCGGACGCCGAGGCCGAAGCATGTATCACTGTCAGGCTAAATGTGGAATCAGCATTTCTGAGCCCGCCAGACACCCCCCTCCCCCCCTCCCTCCCTCCCCCCTGGCCGGGCCTCACCCTTACCTGGTCCGTCCAGAGGAGACACCCCCC
>NC_083640.1:1160760-1280760 GCF_963576545.1 Limanda limanda
CCTCCTTCTCCTCCTCCTCTCCCCTCCTCCTCCTCCCTCTTCCTCCTCCTCTTCCTCCCCCTCCTCCTCCTCCTCCTCTTCCTCTTCCTCCTCCTCCTCCTCCTCATCGAGATGCCACAGAGCATCAGAGCCAGTTTGCCACCTCCTCTCCGAAGCACTTCTCCTGATCGGGGGTCCGCTGATGGCTTGTCAATATATGGATTCCCCCCCCTCTAGTTTTCCATTAGTTTCTGTCTCGCTGACGCGACCCGAGCTCCTCCTCCTGTAATTATTAACGGCAGATTCTCTGAAAGCAATCAGCCGCCGCCATTTGTATCTTTGAAATCTTAATAAACCGCCGAAGGCAGGGGTGGGGGGGTGAGACGTAAAGAGAGAGGAGGTGAGATGAGAAGGGAAGAGAAAAGGAGAAGAGGAGAAGAGGAACAAAGGAGAGAGTGGACGAGGTGATAACAGAGGAGAGGAAGAGGGGAACGAAGGAAAGGAGAAAGGGATTTGAAGAGGAAGAATAGACACTGATTAGAGCAAAGGAGGAGAAGATATCAAAAGAGGAGAAGGTCAAAGTGATGAGGGAAGGTGATGTGAAAGAGGAGAAGAGGAGGAGGTACCTGTGTGCAGAGGAGGTGAAGAGAGAGGAGGTAAAGAAGGAAGGGGAAAGGAGGCAAGGTGAGGGCAGAAGGAAATAATTTACTGATGAAAGAGGAGAGGAGGTGAAGAAATGAGTGGAGGAGGTTAGGGTGAGGAACAAAGAGGAAAGGAAACAAGGGCAAGAGATGGAAGGAAGGAAAGAGGAGAGGTGCAGGTGAGAAGAAAGAAGGTATCAGGGTCAAGAAGAAGAAGAAGGAAATAAGGAGGAGATTAAGATAAAGGAGGAGGAGACGAGAGGGAAGAGAATTAGAAGAACAAGGAGGCGGAGGAGGCAAGAACAAGAAGATGAAGAAGGAGAAGGAGAACCAGGAGGAAGAGAGGAATGAAGAAGAAGAAGAACCACGGGGAAGAGAGGAATGAAGAAGGAGGAGGAAGAGAAAGAATGAAGACGAGGAGGAAGAGGAGGAATGAAAGAGGAGAAGAACCTGGAGGAAGAGGAGGAATGAAGAAAGAGGAGGAAGAGAAAGAATGAAGAAGAAGAACCAGGAGGAAGAGGAGGAATGAAGATGGAGGTGGAGAACCAGGAGGAAGAGGAGGAATGAAGAAGAAGAACCAAGAGGAAGAGGAGGAATGAAGATGGAGGAGGAGAACCAGGAGGAAGAGGAGGAATGAAGAAGAAGAACCAGGAAGAAGAGGAGGAATGAAGATGGAGGAGAAGAACCAGGAGGAAGAGAGGAATGAAGAAGGAGGAGGAAGAGAAAGAGAAAGAATGAAGAAGAAGAAGAACCAGAAGGAAGAGGAGGAATGAAGAAGAGGGAGGAGAACCAAGAGGGAGAGGAGGAATGCAGAAGACGGAGAATAACCATGAGGGAGAGGAGGAATGAAGAAGAAGGAGAAGAACCAGGAGGAAGAGGAGGAATGAAGGAGGAGGAGGAATGAAAGAGGAGAAGAACCAGGAGGAAGAGGAGGAATGAAAGAGGAGCTGATGAAGGTCACAGAGCTCCAGGATCCTGAGGAGAACTCGTCTCTGGTTCAACAGGTTTTTGAGGTTTTACAAACTTTGGTGAAGAACTTTAGAGTGGGTCAACAGGAGGGGGGGGGGGGATGGTCCTATACCTGAGGTCAAGAGGTCGGTTTCTGTGGAGGTTCGATTCCCGTTAACAAGTTTCCTCCTGTGCTGGTTTGTTGGTTTGAGATTTATGAACGAGTTTGTAACGTTTGCTGGAAATGGAACTTCCTGTGTCTGTGGTCCGGAGGTTAGGGGCGGAGCTACAGACAGGAAGCTGAACCTCGACAGGAAGCTTCGTTTGAATCAAACAAACGAAAAGAGAAAAGAAGGATTGGGGAGAATTTTCTTTTCAGACCTTTTGGATCAATTTGGTTCTTTTGAGTTTGAAACTTTTTCTTCAGATCTTCAGGAAACTCCGGACCTGAGGAAACAGACGTTCGCCCAAAATACATAAATGTGACGAACATTGAATAATTTGTCTTATCCTCCTCTTCCTCCTCCTCCTCCTCTTCCTCCTCCTCCTCCTCTTCCTCCTCCTAAATATCGTGTGAAAGTCTCTGAGGCGAGTTACTGTTCTTTCTCTCTCTTCCTCCTCTTTGCTCTTTTTACTTTTTTTCCTAATTTGTTGTTTGTCAGTTTTCTCCTCCGGCAGACGGAGGTGAACTTTAGCGAGAGCGGCTTCACATTCTCATTCTGTCGGCGTTCACCGAGCTAACGTTCCACAAAAGGTCTTTCTCTCTCATTTCGTCTTTTAGTCTGCGACTCGCTCTCTTTCCTCCTCGGAGATGTGTGTCAGCTGGTCGGGGGGGGTGGGGGGGGATCAAACGCCGGCGCCGGATTATTCTGCAGAACTCTGAACGCCGAAGTCTTTGCCCGTCAAATGTCAAGGTTTATAAAATGTCTCACTTTGTACCAACGGTTGTAAATAAATGTTGAC
The DNA here is from genome assembly GCF_963576545.1 of Limanda limanda. NCBI lineage: Eukaryota > Metazoa > Chordata > Actinopteri > Pleuronectiformes > Pleuronectidae > Limanda > Limanda limanda. Next base: position 1,163,292 of record NC_083640.1, read on the forward strand.
GCCCTTAATCGCCCCCTGGTGGCTGATTAAAGAATAGATCATGAATCCCTCCTCCTCCAGGTTAGCAACTAAAATAAACAAAGTAGATATTAAATAAATGTTTGTCACATATGTTTCTGTCGTTTCAGATCTTATCTCACTGATGTTTGTTTTTAGTTTCTGACCAGTTTGGTATTATTAGTTATTTGATGATATGACAGGCTGAGACTGACTCCTGATTGGTCGAGAGCTTGTGTGGGCGGGACCTCGATCACTTCACTGCATATATCACGTGACTCACACACGTTTACATGTCACATCTGTCTCCTCCACATGGAAACAGCTGTTTCACTGTAAACTAGTGAGTTTAGCAGCTGACGTTCAGAATAAAGACGTCTAATCGAGGTTTGTCTCGTGAAGACAACGATGGCTGAAGCTCTCATCATCGTTTGATCCATAAACTTCTGGATGACATGTGTCAGATTTTAAAATGACTTTTCCAACGTTCCACATTCGGGAGCGTGCCTATGTTCCCACAGCCTAAAGTTCCCACATTTCTTCCCCTGCCTGGTAGTTATGGGTTCACCATTCCGTAGCTGGCGATTTGAAGGAGCTAGCTAGTGTCCAAACTCTCTTGAGCTCAACACCGCTAACCCTAACCCTAAACATAACCCTAACCCTAATTTTCAGAAAAATCTAGAAATGTGGGAACATAGGGCAGTGGGAACATCGGGACAATTTAAAAAAAAAAAAAATCTGGGAACATAGGGCTGTGGGAACATAGGGCTGACCCCCCACCTTGGATGTGGAACCTCCTCTGCTCAGTGAAGCTCAGACTCAGGTTCACCGGACGGGACGTTAACAGCGAGAGACGTCCTGGTCACTCGAGGCTCGAGCGTGAGACAGAAGCAGGAAGCGTTGAGTTTTCATCGAGAGGAAACAGCAGCTGCAGCAATTAACACGAGCAGATCATCAGCCGAGGAACCAGAGATCGATTCGACTGCTTTGGTCTCAGCTGGACTCAAGACATGCAGATAACTGACGGACAATTTTACCAATAGTTTGTCTCATTGAGAAGAAAAAATACAGAGTGAGAACAAAAACTTAACTGAAAACTAGGGCTACGTTGTAGCACTGACGGGCCCGAGCACCTGCACGTTGAAGCATGTAGCTGTTGGTGGAGAGAGCGATCGATGACCAAGCGCACGTCTCTGCGTTGCATGCGTTTTACGCTCTGCGGCAACAATAAACGCTTCACTTCCTGCGTCCGCCACGCGATGACGATCCTTGCCTGCTAATTGCTCATTACGGTCCACGCTATCAAATCACACTGGGAAGATTTTATGTAAATCGAATGATAGCTGAAAAACAAAGCTTACTTCCTGTTGCCAGTAGGGTGCGCCATCACTATTATTACTTACAGATGAATATATCTGTTCAAGTAGGCGCTCTGATATAGCGTGAGCAATTTTGTCAATTGGACAATGTTACAACAACTTAATTTCACACTGATCAGTAGGTGGCGCCATGACCCTGAACTAATATTTATATATGGATGTGTTCAGGTCAGGTCAGGATTGTGATCATAGATCAGTAGATCGGAGCCGGTTGGATTATGCAGAGTGGAGGTTGAACCTCGAACACCGAAGTTACTGCGATTTTGCCCTGAAAGAGCCCAAAATGGAAATGCAAGTCCTTCAAAATACAATAGAGCCTCCCAACGCTCGGTGCTCGGGTTCTTTCAAACACGTTCATGTCAGTGTAATTATAGATTTCTGTCTTTACAAAGTGAGAACTAAATATGTGTGATAAAGGAAGGTCAGTGTTTGATTGACAGCTGATCTCTGTGCGGAGCAGAAACGTCACCACGACGCACTTTGATCAACAAACATGGAGACTAAATAAGTTAAAGATTTAAACACAGAATCTAAATCACTGCTTTTAATGACTCGAGTCTATTTGAGTTTACAGAACTCAGCAATGGATCCAGAACTAACCCTAACTCCAGCACAGAGAGGCTGAGTGAATGTGGTCTGGACTCTGTGGAGGAGAGTCATGTTGTCAGAGATGCTGTAGAAGGACAGAACACCTGCTCTGTGATCCAGGTACACTCCTACTGTGGAGGACACAGGACCTGACACTGGAGTCCTGATGCTCCTCCTGACTCGGCCGGTGGTTCCGCTGCTCCTGCACCGGCCCCCCCGCCGGCCGGGGGGGCCGGCTTTGCTCTTTCGAAGGAATCCAGCAGTTTTTACAAGATACTAAGGGCACGAGAATGGTTAATATAGATGATTTCTTCCTAGATCCGAGAAAGTTCATGGAAGTAGCGAAAGGCTTCAGGTGAAAATCTGAAGGTATCGGCCAACCGACCTTCTCAGATCAGGAAGTTTACCGCATGAAGAAACTAATGTCTAAAGCCCGAGTCCAACTGGCCCATGAGGAGAGACTGAAGAACGGCCTCTCGTAACACCGAGCACCATGACGGGGAAAATTATGTAATATTTCTGAGTTCTGTAAGAAAAGATCAGCTGGTATTTTTTTGATGGAATATTGTTTTAATATGATGTGGGGGTTTTCTTTTATCTGCTCAAAAATGTTTGATATGTTGTAGTAACTTGTTTGTTGGAACTTCACTGAGAAAATAAAAGTGACTTAAAAATCAAAAATCTCTCTCTCCCTCTCTCTCTCTCTACTCTCTCTCTCTCTCTCTACTCTCTCTCTCCCCCCTCTCTCCATCTCTCTCTCTGTCTCCCTCTCCCTCCCTCTCTCTCTACTCTCTCTCTCTCTCCCTCTCTCTCTCTCCTCCTCTCTCTCTCTCTCTCTCTCTCTCTCTCTCTCTCTCTCTCTCTCTCTCTCCCCTCTCTCTCTCTCTCTCTCTCTCTCTCTCTCTCTCTCTCCCCTCTCTCTCTCTCTCTCTCCCTCTCTCTCTCTCTCCCCCTCTCCCTCTCTCTCTCTCTGTCCCTCTCTCTCTCTCTCTCTCCCTCTCCCTCTCCCTCTCTATCTCTCCCTCCCTCTCTCCCTCTCTCTCTCCCCCCCCCCCACCAGGAGAAGTGTCAGCCCGGTTTCTGGCGTGTGTTTGCGTCCCTCACGCCGGGCGACAGCAGTGAAAGGCCACGAGAGAAGCGAAGCATCGACCGGCTCGTGGAAACTATTCAGAGAAACAGATGAGCTTCTCACACCGCCCCCCCCCCCCCCCCACGCCCCCCCCACGGCCCTGCAAACCGCCACTTGCCTTAAAGAACAGAACTTCATTAAATTGTGCCACTTGGTGTTTGTATCACGCCGTGGAGAGGGGGGGGGGGGGTGATGTGTGTGTGTGTGTGTGTGTGGGGGGGGGGGTGTTGAACGAAGAGCTATTAACTCTGCTCCATGAGGGCGGCTGCATAGAGAGAGGAGGGTTGTCACCGTGCGTTCCCACGACGACGCCACGCCGGGAACACTGCCAGGTAATGAGGCAGCACACACACACACACACACACACACACACACACACACACACACACACACACACACACACACAGACACACACAGACACACACACACTGATGTACACATTCAATCAACAGCACATACACATAAACACACTGCGATTACTGAAAACCATGCGCACAAAACACAGAGACACACAGACACACACAGAGACACACACACACACACACACATTTCTGTAAAAGCTACAAATCTACACTATAAAAATATTGATTTACAGGTAAACATCAAGTATTAAAGAATCCAAATTAAAGTAAAAGTAAAAATAAAGTATATTTTTGTGTCATTTTATATTTTTTTCCTTTTCTACTTCAAGTGGAGTTGATTTTATCTCATTTACTTCAACCTGGTGAAGTTAGTTTCAAGTTGGATATTCAGCTTTCACTTCCTGTTTGGAAAGAAGTCATGTGACCCACTGACATCAGATGCTATTGGATTTTACATATATAAACAAATTAAATGATTTATAATCTTTGAGGATTTAAAAACCAAACATTTACAATTAATAATCTAACATCTGTCCAATTTTCTCTTGATGAAACAAACACACACATGACTGCACATAGATACAGACACACACACACACACATCTCTGATGATACAAACACAACTTATTGTGTTTCTTGTTTTTTTGAAATGATTTATTTTCCTCTAAGAATAAGATGGTTGTACGCACACACAAGCACAGCGCACACACACACACACACACACACACACACACACAAGCACACACACAAGCACAGCGCACACACAAACACAGACACACACACACACACACACACACACACACACACACAGACAGCTGTGCTCTCTCACTCTTCAATTAATTCTCTCTGCTACTTTGACCTTTTCCTCTGACAGAAACAAAGAAACTAGAGGCTGCGCAGACACACACACACACACACACACACACACACACACACACACACACACACACAAACACACACTTAAAATTGTTGATTGATATCAAATATATTTCTGTTTCCTGTTTATGAACCGACACCGATTCTTTCTAAACTCAGAGATTTTTTGGAACCACTGCTTATGTTTTTATTTTAATGAGGTTTATTATTTTTCTTTCTTGTTGTTGTATTGTGTTGTGGATGAGGGTCTGTCTATAACCTGGGTCGAGGTGTTTTACATCCTGCTCTCTACAGGATGAACCACACACACACACACACACACACACACACACACACACACACACTCAGGCAGGTTTTAGGACGAATGCACAGAACCACAAAATCGAATCAGCCGGTTATTGTTATTTCTTGAAGACTCTTATTTCTCCTATATAAGAGTAATTATTTTTCCCAAAATATGTCTCAAATCTCCTTTTCTAAATTCAGTGTCTAATCTTGCAGACCTTTAAAAATTTGTGTTTTAGTTTGACAGAATTGTCCAATTTGTCCTGAAGTCAGTTTGCAGTTTGTTGTCTCCTCAGCCAGGTACTCGTCAGATTGTGCTTCTTAAATATATAAAAATATTCTCACTTTTATTGATCTCTGATAACAAACGAGGCCACTTTAGAAAAGGCTGAATAAAAGAATATTTTCTCTGCTCAATTAACAAGATGCTTGTCAGCTTCTCGTCCGTCAACAGGACCGAAGCAGCGAACTCCCTCCGGAGGTGAGCTAGAGGAACAGAAATAACAACCATCTCTAATATAATATCATTATTAATTAAATATAAACAATTAGTATTTACATGACATCACATAAAATGTGCAAGTGACATTAGTGCTGGTGGTTGTGGTGAGAACGGGAAAACTCAAACATTTCAACCACCAGGTGGCGCTGCAGCAGAGACTCGACCACACTCGGGTTTAAAATGGACGTCTGGATTTAAAAAGAGACGCGAACATCAGCTCTTTTGTTTTATTGTGAAAGTGTCTCAAATCTGCTTGTTTTAACAATAAATAATATAATGTTAACAACATGATAATTGACAGTTTTTTTTAAGGAATATGACTCATCATTTACTAAAGTCTCAGTTTCTGTTCGCCTGATTTGTCAACTTCGTAGTTAAAATCCAAAAAAATTCAAAATATTGGATAAAAAGAAGTTTAGAAGTACACAAAATAAAAGGGATGCGTTTTATAATGAAAACATATTAGTCATTCGTTTTGTGGACAAAATGTCAAAGTTTTGGGTAAAATTATTGAATTTTAATTTATTTCATCAAGAATACAAAATAAACCAATCACAGATGCCCTGCAGGTGGCGCTAGATTAGCAGTCAGAAGATCATTAATGAAAAAACAGTTTATCATCTGGGGAATTTAATCAACTTTCCTGATATTCATCAAATTATTTCCCTTTGATCTGACAGCTCTGTCTTCGTTTCGGAGGGAAATGCGAAAGTGTCTCTAAACATGCATTAAATGATAAAGTATGATAAGGTGTTCATTGATATGAACGTATACTTTGTCATGTTAGAAAAATATCACACATAAATATAAATATATCCTGACAAATGTGTCGGTAAAAAGCCACAGTGGGGATAAAGTTGACGGGTGATTTTGTACAGTGCAGTGTTCCAGCAGCTGTGTCACACTTCATCAAAGCTCCATCACCAATGATAATGTGACCGACTCAGCACCCCGCCCCCCCCAAGCCCAGAGTATTGGCAAGTGTCAGATAGCCGATAGATTTATGTATGCAAATGAGCCCGGTCGATGGCGTCTGCCACGGCGTGAGATCTACGACCACGCCACGTGGAATCTCTCCTGTCAAACAAAGTCCAGTGGCAGAACAGAGGGGGGGGGGGGAAACTTGGTATGAAAGGAAAAATGATTTGGAGAAGAGGAGGAAAAGTGGAGATATGATGAAGAAGGTTCGCTGTCAGACGGCCAATCATCAGGGAGAATAAATCAGAGCAGAGCTGTCATTGGAGGAGGGAGATGCAGAGAGGGGAGGGGGAGACAGGAGGTGTCACTGTGTCACAGTTTAAACTGATTTAATTCAGAAATATCGTTTTACAAAAATCTGATTTCATGGGATCACACCTGGATTGTTTCCGTTTCCTCCAGACGAGAAACACAAAGACACAAACTGTTGTTTTAAAGTGACGACAGCCAATTATCATAATTGATTTTCAATTCTAATTTATTTACACATTTTGAATTTTATGAGGACGTTGATCTACAATATGTGAAAGACTATTTAAATTTGTATTTCAAATGAAATGTTTCAGTGTTGTTATGTTATTTATATGATAAGAATTGTGAATATAATATGATTTTTTCGAGCGAACACAAACAGACTCAAGTAATTATTGAGCATTTCTGGACGAGAACCTGTGACTCAAACATTTCATCACCAGCGACTGCTTCATGTTATTGTTTTGCATTTGATAATAAACTCTTGAATTTTGATTTTTTATCTCTATGGATGTTTAGAATTCTAAAGTAAAGAGAAAGATGGATTCACAGGTGAAGCTTCGACCTGTTAGTTCAACACTTGCTCTGTGTTGAACCGAGTTTTAAATCCTTCACCTTCGAGGAAAAGGCCACGAGGCAGGAGGAGGGGGGTCAGGTGGGGTGGGGTGAGGGGGGGCATGTCGGCCGCCTGTCGGCGTGGCAGCAGCCGCCGTGTCACCGCCGTCCCCGTGGGAACCGGCCGTCAAACGGAAAGGTTGGGCCACATCTGCATAATCATTACCCCGGTGACAGGAAGTCATTCTGGGAAACAATCAATGTTGTTTTAAGGGATCTTGAAAAAACAAAAAGACACAAAAAAGGTTTGAAGTGTCTTAAAGAAGATTTAGTGTCAGCGCCGGAGGAACGGCCGCGGTGGCAGTTTTACCGGAAGCTGTGCCGAGGATCTCAGGGACACTTGGATCCAGTTTTTCAGTAAAACTCAGGAAGTGACTCAGTGGAGAGGAAGTGATGCTGAGCTCTGTTATCTACTCTGTTTAACATCAATAATAAATCATGTTTTATTCTATTACAACAACTAATAACTCCACCAAACCAGCACCCTGGCATATTTGAATATTTGCACTACTGCACAAATTGCACTATTATTGTTTTATTTTTCTCTACATCTGTAAAGATAAATATTTAGATATATATATTTTATTTTCTATTTTAAATTTTTGATATTCTATTTTATTCTATTTTATTCTATTTTATACTATTTCTATTTTATTTTTTTGGTTGTAATTATTGAGCATTGCTTAACGAGAGCCTGTGACTCAAGTATTTCATTGCCAGCGACTGCTTCATGTTATCTCTGTGCATTTGACAATAAAAATCTTGAATCTTGAATCTTCTAATCCAAATCCAGCTCATATTCCAGGGTTATCCCAGGAAATGAATTCATACAAGAAAATAACAAACCGGTCGTTTCCTGATCAGCTGACGTGAAACTGAACTGTTGTGATCCAGCTCGGAAAAGATTTAGTAACTTTATTTATCATTTCTCACATCAGCACTAGATTTATTCTATTTGCTCTGACTTCGTGTTTTATGAAAGTCACAGAACTCTTCACCTCTTTGTCTCCACTGAGATGTTTTTGTGCTTTATTGTAAATAGCTTTTTAATTCCCCCATTTTAATTGTTATTTCTCTGCTTAATATTTTTCTGAAAACCTTTATCTAGGAACGTGTTTTACAAATGAGCATCTGCTTTAAACATTGTGATAATTGCATCAAACATCTGTTTTCAGTTTGTAGATACAGAACATTTTCCCTTTCAAATAAACCATAAATAAATAACATGTTTATTGTGATGAAGGTTTCAGCCTCGGTTACTTTATAAAGATCTGATGCTGTTGATTCATTCACTGAATCGGTTTCTACGATTCTACAAACATGAACTTTTCTATCTCAACCAATTATTAACAAACACTTTGTGAGTTATTTTGAGATTATTAAACAGTTTCTACTAAATACAAAATTCACAATGCACATAATCACACGTGGATGAAAACCAGAACCATTCCTGTACGACTGTCACATCCAGACACTGTAATCTTTAACAAACAAGTGAAATGGTTATAACAGGAAAGTGATGAAGAGGAGGAGAAGAGGAGGAGAAGAGAAGAGGAGAGGTGTTGAAAGAAAAACTAGAGAAGTGAAGGAAGGAGGAGAAAGGAAAAGAGGAGAAAAACAACCGATCTGTGACGGTGGAGAGAGAAGAGGAAGAGGAGGGACAGAAAGAGGAAGATAAAGAGGGAAAGAAGTGATGAGGAAGCGAAGGAAAGGAGGTAAGGAGAGGAGGTAGAGGAGGAGTGGAGAGAGGGGCTCCTCTTCTATCAGCAGATAAGAAGGAGAAATGGATGAATCCTATTGGCCGGCGAGCCTCTTATCTCCTCGCCTTCACCAACTCGGGACACATCTCATAGAAATTTGCGAAATCAGGAAAGCTGGGTATCGTGTCATCTATCACCGCGGGCGACGGGCCCATACATCCTCCCGGCTTCACAATAAAAGCCACAATTGACACTTTTTTGTTTCTTAACAATTACAAGCTGGGTTTGTTGTTCTCAAGGTCAAACTAACTTCAGTCTCAGATCCGGGCGCTTTGAAAAACTACCGGCGTCTCTCGTAAATCACCGGCGGCTCGGAGCACACGGCCGGTGATTACATGTGTTTTGGGAAAAGTTGGATTGTGATTGTTTCCGATGCATCAAAAGTAAATAAATATGTCAGGAGGGTTTGAACCGAGAAGAAAAAGGACAAAAAAGGGACGAGTGGCAACGGGAGCAGTTTACAAACAGAGTCCTGGTTAAGAAACAAAACACGAGAACATTAATACAGCGACAGAAAAACACAAATATACATGGAAATATGAAGTAAATGAAAAGAAGGAGGAGAAGGAGACACGTGCTCGGGAAGCGATGGAGCAGCTAGCTCATCCGACAGGAACACAAAGATCTAAATGTTCGTCCGAATCCGATCGAGATCCAGCTCAGATCAGATCTCACTGATGTTACAACTCATTTTCTCTCAGACTTCTATAGAATCCTCACTCTTTAATATTCACTGAATGATGAAAAATATTCCTCCACTAATGAGAAGTGAGATGTTTTTAAGCTTTTTGATCCTCAGTAAAAAGAGAACTCCATTTTAGTATTTGCTCTATTTGAATTGACAATGCAAAATTGTGAGACGTACTTTTTGCTGCACTTCCTGTGTTTGAGTATTTATCAGAATTATTAAGAGTCTTAAAGAGAATATTTAATAAATGCTAAGTAAAATATTGTTTAAGCTTCTGTTTGCTGGATTCTTTTCGTTCATTTCATATTATAGTTTAAGAAATTAGATCATCTAGTGAGCGGATATAAAATCTTCTCTTTGCTGATTTGAATTAAGTTTCTAATAAATCATTTTGGATTTATTTATTTATTTTGGATTTGTCAGGTGATGTTGAGCTGTGACAGAAGGACAGGGGGGGGGGCTTCATGTTAGAAGACAAATTAATTGTAAATATTTTTGAGATGAAAATAAATTGGACAAATGAGGGAAAGCAAAGCAGTGAAGAAGAGTAGTGATGTGAAGTGAGGATTGTGAGTCAAGAGGAAAGAACAAGTTTCAAAGGTTCTCGTCCGTTTCATACAAGATCCTGAAAATATTAATATCCACATCGGAGGGATTGTGTGTGAGAGCTTGTTTTATATTTGTGAGACATTGTTTTCGTCCATGTTTATTCTTAGTAAATATTAAATGTTCACATTTGACACATCAGATGTTGTTTGTTCTATAAACTGTTTCCTGAAGTTTGTGTGTTTCTTTGAATGAAATATTAATTCAATGTTAATTCATGCAGTTATTTGGAGTAAATCATTATTCAAACCTTAATGATTTGTTTGATGTTCTGTTCAGTTGTTCACGTGAGTACTTCCTGTTAGTGTGGAACCCTGTGTGAGCCTCAGATGTGTGTGTGTGTGTGTCTGTGTGTGTGTCCGTTTGTGTGTGTGTGTGTGTGTTTGTGTGTGTGTGTGTGTGTTTGTGTGTGTGTGTGCGCGTGTGTGTGTGTCTGTGTGTGTTTGTTTGTGTGCGCGTGTGTGTGTGTCTGTGTGTGTTTGTTTGTGTGTGTGTGTGCATGACAAACTGCTCCAATTCCCGGTGTGTCGCAGCAACTGTGATATTTGTCTCAGAGGCGTCGCTGGCCCTCCTCCTCCTCCTCCACCTCCTCCTCCTCCTCCTCCTCTTTTTTGTTTCTACCCAGATTTGAATCGGCCGGCACCCCCCCACCCCCCCCGACAGCGCAGAAATAATTACAGTACCGCTTCCCCCCCGCTCGCTGTTATATTAGCCCTCTTATCAGGCTGTGAGGAGGTAGTTGATCAACTCAGGTCACTGTATCCTGACCACAGCACAACAGCTACATCGCCGTTTGGAGATATGATAAATAAAAGCCGGGGGGGTTACACTGCAACAACACTGTTATCTGCTGTTTGTTTCACCCCCCCCCCCTTCCCCCCCACCTCCTCTGTTTGTCTCTGGAGAAAAGGAGGAGAAAGTAAACGCAGCCGATGGAGACAACATGGAAACCTGCTGATCTGTGGTAATTGATGAGCTGAAACAGTAAATTCCTCGGCCTCAGTTTGAAGCTCGAAGCAAAGACGCTGCACTTTATTTATCCCCCCCCCCCCCCCCCCAGCGCAGCGATAACGTGACGGGGGGGGTTTCAATTCAGTGACATTATTCTAAAACCAGGTCGAACACAACAGCCGAGATAATAGATGCATCTACATTATCCTGGAGCGGAGGGAAGTGGAGGGGTCACAAGGTCGAGCAGATGGGACGACAGCGTTCTGAAGCCGGGGGGGGGGGGGGGGGGAGTAAACATAAATACATCGTTTACATTATTCTGGAGTCGAGTGAGAGCGAGAGGTGAGCGCGAGCGAGCGAGGAAAACAGATGCAGACGCATTGTTCTGGAGTCAAAGCTAAATTTTCAGAGGTGGAGGTGAAGCTGGAGAACATGGAGGCTCCATTAGTCTGGAGGTGAAGAAGGAGGCTCCTCCTTCTCCCTGTGAGGAACCGCCCACAGCGGGGGGGCGGCTGAGCACAGACACACAGGACGAGCCACCAGAGGGCGGAAGGACACGGGCTGCAACGCGTATATACATACATACATTATTATATATATACATAATTACCACCAAATGTGAGGGATATTCAATATTAGATTGTTAATCAATTGCTAATTAAATTCTATTTAAAGAACTCCAATAATAAATATAAATATAAAAAATTAAATGATCCGACTGACGAATCGATTTGTCGACATCTCAATTATTAGCCAAATAAATAATTACCACCAAATGTGAGGGATATTGAATATTAGATTTTGAATCAATTTCTAATAAGTCAATCTCAAACTAAACAAAATGTTTGCTTAACGTTTAATGTACGAGTAATAAACATCTAATTATATGTTTAATTATTGACCTTCTATAAAGATAATACACATCTTAAACTGTATTTCTATTTAAAGAACTCCAATAATAAATATTAATATAAAAAAATTAAATGATCCGACTGACGAATCGATTTGTCGACCTCTCAATTATTAGCCAAATAAATAATTACCACCAAATGTGAGGGATATTGAATATTAGATTTTGAATCAATTTCTAATTAAAGTCAATCTCAAACTAAACAAAATGTTTGCTTAACATTAATGTACGAGTAATAAACACCTAATTATATGTTTAATTATTGATAAAGATAATACACATTTTCCTGCTATAACCTTAAACAGTATTTCTATTTAAAGAAGAACTCCGGTTATTTTCTTCAGGTTTTTAATTTATTAAATGAACAAAAATCTTTGCATCCACCATCGATTGAAGAAGAGAAATCAAACTAGCAACTGCTGCCTTGAACTTATGGTGAATCTGTTTTCAGAAATCTAGACCAATAATAAATATAAATATGAAAAATTAAATGATCCGACAGACAAATCGATTTGTCGACCTCTCAATTATTAGCCAAATAAATAATTACCACCAAATGTGAGGGATATTGAATATTAGATTTTGAATCAATTTCTAATTAAAGTCAATCTCAAACTAAACAAAATGTTTGCTTAATATTAATGTACGAGTAATAAACATCTAATTATATGTTTAATTATTGACCTTCTATAAAGATAATACACATCTTAAACAGTATTTCTATTTAAAGAAGAACTCTGGGAATTTTCATCAGGTTTTTAATTTATAAAATGAACAGAAATCTTTGCATCGACTGAAGAAGAGAAATCAAACTAGCAACTGCTGCCTTGAACTTATAGTGAATCTGTTTTCAGACATCCAGACCAATAATAAATATAAATATGAAAAATGAAATGATCCGACTGACGAATCGATTTGTCGACATCTCAATTATTAGTCAAATAAATAATTACCACCAAATGTGGGGGATATTGAATATTAGATTTTGAATCAATTTCTAATTAGTCAATCTCAAACTAAACAAAATGTTTGCTTAACATTAATGTACGAGTAATAAACATCTAATTATATGTTTAATTATTGACCTTCTATAAAGATAATACACATCTTAAACAGTATTTCTATTTAAAGAACTCCAATAATAAATATAAATATGAAAAATTAAATGATCCGACTGACGAATCGATTTGTCGACATCTCAATTATTAGTCAAATAAATAATTACCACCAAATGTGGGGGATATTGAATATTAGATTTGTAATCAATTGCTAATTAAATTCAATCTCAAACTAAACAAAATGTTTCCTTAACGTTTAATGTACGAGTAATAAACATCTAATTATATGTTTAATTATTGACCTTCTATAAAGATAATACACACCTTAAACAGTATTTCTATTTAAAGAAGAACTCTGGGAATTTTCATCAGGTTTTTAATTTATTAAATGAACAGAAATCTTTGCATCAACCATCGAACTGAAGAAGAGAAATCAAACTAGCAACTGCTGCCTTGAACTTATGGTGAATCTGTTTTCAGACATCCAGACCAATAATAAATATAAATATGAAAAATGAAATGATCCGACTGACGACTCAATTTGTCGACATCTCAATTATTAGCCAAATAAATAATTACCACCAAACGTGGGGGATATTCAATATTAGATTTTTAATCAATTTCTAATTAGTCAATCTCAAACAAACAAAAAATGTTTGCTTAACGTTTAATGTACGAGTAATAAACATCTAATTGTATGTTTAATTATTGATAAATACACATTTTCCTGCTATAACCTTAAACAGTATTTCTATTTAAAGCAACTGCTGCCTTGAACTTATGGTGAATCTGTTTTCAGAAATCTAGACCAATAATAAATATAAAATATGAAAAATTAAATGATCCGACTGACGAATCGATTTGTCGACATCTCAATTATCAGCTCAAACCAAATAAAAAACCTCAAGATACCAATAAACATCCATCATTTGTTAAACTATTTTATTCATAAAAAATATAGAACATCAGATCAACAGTTTGAATCTTTATTAACTTCCAGAAGTCACGAGTATTTGGTTCTTCCTCCTTTTGCTTTGACGACGGCGTGAACTCGAGCCGGCATCGACTCCACGAGGTCGGTTAAAACCTCCCGGTCCACGTTGTCCCAGCTGGACTGGAGGCGGAGCCACAGAGCGTCCTGGGACGTCCCGTAATGTTTGTCCTCCTCCGTCCTCAGGCGTCCCCACAGGTGCTGCAGGGGGTTGAGGTCCGGGGACTGGGGGGGGGCGGTGCTGAGGGTCAGGACCCCCTGCTGCTCTTGGCTCTTCAGGAAGCTCCTGCAGAGCGTGGACGAGCATCCGGCGTCCTGCAGCAGCGTGAAGCCCGGTCCACACAGACGGACACCGGAGGGGACGGCGTGTCTCTGGAGAATGAGCTGGTGATGCTCGTTGGTCGGGGGGGAGTTGAGTCTGTGCAGGGCGCCGACCCCCGAGTGAGAGAAGCACCCCCACACCTGAAGGCCCCCGGCAGCCTGAGGCTCTGCCGGGTCGGGTCCCTGGATCGTGGTCTCACCGGTGAACAGGACTCGTCTCCAGTCGTCCACGGTGAGGTGTTGGTGTTTCCTGGCCCACTCCAGGCGCCGGGCCTGGTGTCCCCTGCTGACGGGCGGCGTGGAGGCGTGTCCCCTGAGGGCGCCGCGGTGCAGCCGTCTCTTCACCGTGCTCCGGCTGATCGGCGTCTCGCGCTCTTTGTTCAACAGGTTCAGGATCTGGGACGAAGTGGCTTTCCTGTTGGTCATGGAGCTGAGTTTGATGTAGTGATCTTCGGAGGGCGTGGTCACTTTGGGGCGTCCCGACCGCGCCTTGGACACGACCGATCCGGTCTCGGCCACGCGCCTCAGCGTCCCGTGCACCCCCCCCTTGGACACCTGCAGCCGGTCCATGATCTGACGCTGAGAAAAACCTTCTTTACTCAGAATGACGATCTGACTTCGGACGTTCTCACTCAGTTCGGACCTCATGTTTAATCTCTACGATAAATATATTTACTACAAAGATCGTCAGAAACCTCGGCTAACGTCCACTTCCTGTTTCACTCCATTCGTATATAACTCCAAAGTTTTACATCTGAACTGATACTGTAGCTCTACTGAACTTCTGCTCTTCTCAGCAAAGACAATTAAACGTTTGAGATCATTTTAAATATCTGTTCTTCAATATGAAGAACTTCTTCTTCATGAATCATCGTTTCAAGGATTAACACATTCAGAGGTTTTCAGGTATTTGGATCAGAGTCTGAACGAGTTGTGAAGCCGTAGAAGTTCTGGTCTCTTGTTTGCTTTAAACTTAACTTGAGAGACTTGGATCTGGGACCTGGACCTCGGACCTGAATCTTGGATCTTGGATGTGGATCTCGGACGTGGATCTATGACCTGGATCGTGGATCTATGACCTGGATCGTGGATCTTGGTCCTGGACCTCAGACCTGGATCTTGGATGTGGATCTCGGACCTGGATCTTGGACCTGGACCTCAGACCTGGATCTTGGATGTGGATCTCGGACCTGGACGTCGGACCTGGATCTTGGACCTCAGACCTGGATCTTGGATCTCGGACCTGGATCTTGGATGTGGATCTATGACCTGGACCTCAGACTTGGATCTCGGACCTCGGACCTCGGACCTGGATCTTGGATCTCGGACCTGGATCTATGACCTGGACCTCAGACTTGGATCTTGGATGTGGATCTCGGACCTCGGACCTGGATCTTGGATGTGGATCTATGACCTGGACCTCAGACTTGGATCTTGAATGTGGATCTCGGATCTCGGACCTCGGACCTGGATCTTGGATCTCGGACCTGGATCTTGGATTTCGGACCTGGATCTTGGATCCGGATCTATGACCTGGATCTTCCTGTTACTCCCCGGTGATGTGCAGAGGCTCTAGCCGGCCGTGACGCGCTCCTCACCGCTGAGAGGTGCTGGACTCACCGGTGACACCAGAGACGTGAAGCTCAATGTGAAGCGAGCGAACGGGTCGTTGTTAAATCCATCGATGTCCATTCAACCGGTGGAGTCTGATGAGAGAAACAACAGGATGAGCTGCATCACTACTGACCCGAGCTAGCATGCTAAGCTCAACTAGCTCCGTTCAACTATCACTAAATAACCATAACTCCACTGAACCGGTGAGCTCACCTGGTTAACTGCGACCGGAACCGGAACCTGCTCGTCACGTGTCCGCGGGATTAAAACCATCCATCAAACATTTAACATTAAAACATTAAACACAGAATCAAACTTTTAGCTCCGCAGCTACATCCGCCTCTGCTCGGACCGAGTGTCGCTCAAATGTGTCCCACAGGAAGTGGAGCGCACTGTCAATAGTTCCGCCCTCAAAGCAGGAACCACGTAGGAAAATAAGAAAACGAGTTATTTGGTTATGATATTGTATTTGAAGTCAATTCTAACAATTACAATAATATATAATTACTGAGGAAATATTGGGACAAGGAGCTGTTCAGGGCTGGACTCTGATCAGGAGACAGAAGGTTGGTGGTGATAGAATAATGCACAGTGGAGTTATGACAACATCGTCTGCTGTACACTTTACACGATTTGAGGAAATGTCCCAATTCTGAGAGAGAGAGAGAGAGAGAGAGAGACGTCACCTGTGCAAGACATAAAATTTCCTTTGATCTATGACGACTGTCACTGCAGGAGTGGAGTTGTTTGTTGACGGCTCAGCATCAAAGGATTCATGGTCCGTGTATGACCGCGTTACAGAACCTTGTGTTTTATTGGCGTGTAATCAAACTTTGACGCCACGCCACGGACACACCGTGTGACGAAAAATCGATCTTTGAGTTTAGTTTGTATCTCCATCTTGTTGTGATGACACTCATCTCAATTTGAAGTGGATCCGATGACAGCCCTGGTACAAGTACCTCAAAGTCAAAATGTGGAATATGGCCAAAATGGCATCTAAATGCAAAATAGCAGGCTTCCTGTTGTGTATTTCCAATTGCACCTAAGACTTTCTTGTTTGTCTGGTCATGATACACCATTTTGCGACGCCCATTGTAAATTCCTCCAGAATCAAAAAATTATCACCACTTTCTGAATTCTGCAAATTTAAGTAAGAATTTGAGCATGTTAAAGCTCTCAAAAGCCAATTCATTTGCCTGAATAATAATAATCCTAACAATTTCAATAGGGCCTCACCTGTCAGTGCTCGGATCCTAATTAATAACAAAAGTTCTTCAGCAGATTTACTTTTCATGTATTACTCCTGTGATTCTACCTATAACGTTGTTGTGTTTCAGTTTTGTTCCTGTAATAAAAATAAAAACAGACGATCTATATTCTAAAATGTGTTCAAGTGACCAATGAGAACGTTCGTTATAAACACTTGAGGTTCTTTCATCTGTTGACGTTCACCGATGGTTCTCAAAGGAACATTTCCATATGAACAACAGAGAACTAATAGTTTAATATGAGAGAAATTCACCTCAAGTGTAACACTTATATATTATACTAATATTGGGGTTATAATGACAACATTAATAAACTCTTATGCAGTTTGAAGGGTTTAAAATCATGAAAGCCACTCCAGCCATGGATGAGATACATTCCTTTATTATAATTAAAGTAGTCAAACATCTGCTGCCGCGGAAACGTCCCGCCAAACCAAAGATTCAGCATTTCATCATTTTCAAAATAAACAAAAAACAATCAGTAAAACTTTGCACACCATCAGGCAGCAAACCATGTGAAATAAAGGAGAATGAAATAGAAAAAGGTAGAATCAACACGTTTTAAGATCCAGGAGCAGTGTAGGAGAAAGAAAATCATAAATATTTCCAGTTTTAAAAAATCACTTTAAATCTGTTGAAATGAAATGAACAATAATAAAAATCAAGGAAAGTCTTCACACTGACGATCTGATCTCTGGACGGACACACACACACACAGACACACACACACACTCACACCTGAAACCACTCCAGGCTCCGTCTGAAGGAAATCCTTCGTTTCACTGGACGACATCACAACAGAAAGGATCAGACACACAACATGTTGCCTTCACTCACGATCATACAGCAACACAAACAAAGGCTCTTGTTTTGAAAGGCGTAGCAGGAAGCAAGGGGAACTGGTGACAGGAAGTAATAGACACAAAATAAGAGAGGATGAGGTCGGTCGTCCTTCATCACCAACGCACATCCGTTTCACAGCTCGAGCTCCAGACGCCAAAATAAAGATTTTGTGACGTGACGCTTTGTTTTCAGGGTTCGAATTTCTGCTGAAGCTGGAGAGGTTGTTTATATGGAAACAGCTGACTGAAGGGGCGGAGCTGCGTGAGGCGTTCAGGGTCCTGCAGTCAAAGTTCTGTTCACATTCTTGGTTACAAAAGCTGAGCTGAAAAAAATCTTCTTAGGTGTAAAGAAAAAAAGTCAAATGTCGGATGTTCGTCTCCTTCAGAGCGATAAAACACTTTGTTTAGCTTTGAGCGTGAATATGCTGAAAAGAAATGAAGCAGGAAGTGACGTCACATGACTTCTCTCTTACTGACGTCATAAAGAAACCGTGAGTGAGATATTCATATATTAATATATTTGTTTTGAAGCGACGGGACCTGAGCAGCACAGGAAACATAACGACCAATATGAGATGAAACAGGGAGTTTAGGTTTTGTCTGAAAAGTCACTTTGAGCTGCCTCTTCTTCAGGAGGGAGGCCCAGGAGGACAGGTGCATTGTGGGTAGTGTAGTTTGACCAGATCCAGTCATGTGACTCTATGAGATGGCTTTGGCCTCAGGTAAGAAGGCGTCCCAGTATTTAATCAGCTGCACCAGAGAAAGAAGAGAAAGCTCATTCCACGTTGATTTGTTAAACATGTAACATTTTAAACATTGTTTAAACGTTCAAAACAAACACTATATAACATTTTAATTTAATCATTAAAATAAAACAACGCAGGACATGCTAACAACTTAGTTTTATCCATAAATCAAGTTCTAATCTCTTCTGAAGCAACAGAATCTTCTTTACCTGCTGTTGTGTCTGAACCAGAGATTCCAGATATTTGATTATGATTGTTTTAAAATCCTTCACTCGCTCTTTCTGTGTAGAAAAAGTCAAAGAGATTCATTTTAAATAAACACGTCACAAACACATGAATTGAAATTCATTCATTAATCCGTCCTCACCTCAAACCTGCTGACTTCTTTACGGATGGTTTTGGAGATTTGTTCAAATTCTCTCTCTCCCTGCTGCACCTTCCCCTCCAGCTGAAAACACACACACACACACACACACGCACACGCACACACACAGAGAGGATATTTTAAAAAATGGCATTTATTTCAACATTTGTCTCCCTCATTTCAGACGAAATAAATATTTTGATGAATAAACTATTGTTTTTGTAAATAGTTTTGAGGCTGAAATTGACATTAACCGGATTTATTTACTTGACGAGAAACAGGAGGAAACAAATCATCTGCTCAAGTTGTATAATCACTGATCAAACTTTAATAAATACAGTAAATTTAATACTGATCTCAAATAATTTACTTTCAGCTGTGACACCGAAAGAGTCAATGATTTAAGTTTAATATAAAATATTAAACATAAATAATTATGTAAATAGGAGATGAGACGCTACAGTTTGGATCATGAGCTCCGACTGAATTCAAGTGTAAAACCAGTTTGTGTATTTGAACGTTAATGAAACACACACTGTAAATAAAGATTGACATCATGACATCTCTTTAACAGTGAAGCTTAATCCTATGGATCGCCCCCTGGTGTCTGGCTGCAGTATAGGTCATGAACCCTGCCTCCTCCAGGTTAGCAAATGGGACATGGACCAAACTAAGAAGACGTCAAATAAACCTGATTCGTGATTGGTCGAGTGTGCGTAAGGGGCGGGACTTCGATACCACAGTTCCACTCCGTGGTCACTACAGCAGCCACTCTGACTGCAAATCGCATCATCACCACAAGATGGCAGTGTTCGTATCTGAGATATTAATCTTCATTTCTGTGAAGACGTGTCGTCCATCTTTATTTACAGTTTATGGATGAAACTGATAATTTGTGGCGAAACTTGTGGTTTTGTAAAATCATGTTAATTGACATTATTGATATTTACCGAAACTAAAACAACAACCAGCTGATTAGTCTTTATGATGGAATCTAATTCGAGTCTCACAAATATCACACGAGGTCCAGTGTGTAAGATTCAGGTGAAGGATCTACTGTCAGTTACTGTTCAGCTGCAACACGACACTTCACCACTAGATGTCACTACATTCTACACACTGAGCCTTTAACTCATCATATGAAGGAATAACTACCAGAGGAAACTGAGCCATGCAGATGCAAATCAACACTTTGTCTGAGGAAGTCGTCACATGAACATGTTTGTCTGTTGTTGACTTAAATAGAATTAAGATATTTAACATTTGATTCTGAAATACAATATTTTTAAACTGATCAACGACGACAAACGGATTCATGTGACAAAACAAACAAAGAAAAATAATAAACAAAAACATTTATGATCACAACAGTTTTCAAATAAAAAATAAACATGAGGGCGCAAAAGACGTGGACCAACAGACACAGAGACACAGAGAGACACAGACAGACAGATAGAGAGAGACACAGACAGACACACACACACAGAGACAGACAGACAGAGAGAGAGAGAGAGAGAGGGAGAGAGACACAGAGACACACACACACAGAGACAGACAGACAGAGAGAGAGAGAGAGAGAGAGGGAGAGAGACAC
Source organism: Limanda limanda (assembly GCF_963576545.1). NCBI lineage: Eukaryota > Metazoa > Chordata > Actinopteri > Pleuronectiformes > Pleuronectidae > Limanda > Limanda limanda. Next base: position 1,183,971 of record NC_083640.1, read on the forward strand.
ACACAAAGAGACAGACAGACACAGACAGACACACACACAGAGACAGACACACACACACACACACACAGACAGACAGAGAGAGAGACACAGACAGACAGACACACACACACAGAGACAGACACACAGATAGATAGGTCCTACCTCCTCTATCTCCTGGTTGCAGGAAGGCGTGACAGAGAAAAGTGCAACATAAGTTCAAAAGGCTGGAAATAATAAAAATGCTCAGAGCTTCTGAAGCGAGAGAAGAAGATAAAGTGTAAAGTCTCTATTCTGTCTGTTTCCCTGAAGAATCAGAGGACGTCACAGAGGAACCTGTGAGGAACCTCTGTGACCACCTGAGGTCTCAGACTGAGGTTTAACACCGAAGAGGTTTTACATCTGATCCAAGAAGAAGCTTCAGGGTTTTACTGATTTGTGTGAAATGAAAGAGAAAAGCAGCAAAACATCTGTGTTTCTTCTACTTTGTGAGAAAAGAGGAAAAACAGATTTAATTTAATAATAAAATCAGGTGAAATGAAGAATAAAAATGGCTCTAGTGTTTAAACGCAGGAATATTATTGTTGAGAAAACAGCTCAGACTGCTTCACAGTAAAACTGTTATTAACTCTGGCTGTTGTTTCTGTTTTGTGCCCACAGGGGGCAGTGTAGTGCAGTGATCTGAAACTCACCACGTTGTCTGACAGGAGATGATTTAGATTAATTCATTGATTGAAACGAAAATATGTGGATTATTTTTATCTCTGTAACAAACTGTGACCCTGGAAACCTCATGGTGATGTCATAGTGTTGTCATGGTAACGTCATGGTAACATCGTGGCGATATCTGGTCTTTAAAGTTTTTAATTTAAACCTTATTTGAAATATAGGATGACATTTTCAACCATGAAGGGAAGATGTGCCTGACAGTGTGTTTTTCTGTCAAGGTCTAGGTGACCCTACTGGACAGAAGAGGAACTGCGGCCGTGCAGAGACAAACAGACTGAATTTGTCTCTTGGAAACTCAATGTGAAGACACAAGACGCTCAAGTCGTCTTCAGAGAGAAATTAAATCCTGAACCAGAAATAAAATGTTGTGCAAACTATTTATTTATTATTTAAAATAGAGAATGCTCATCTCTTTAGAAAGGAGAAGCCTCCGTGTGGATGAGCTCATGTTAATGAAGCCTCAGGTTCCAGGTCCTCAGCTGATCTGCAGCCAGCGGGTGTGGACCTGTCGGATCTCTGGAGCTCACACCTGGAGCTGCAGGTTCCAGCAGCAACGTGAAGTAAAACTCTTCTCTCCGTTTTCCTGCTGCAGAAAAAGCCGCTGTGTGTTTTCTGCTGATGTCAAAGCTTGAACCGAGAAGCCGACTCCTCCTGACAGGCCGAGCTCCCGTCTGCCCCAAATAAGTGTTGGTGGTAACTCTACTGCGATCTGTCCTCGTCTGCAGCTCCTGACAGGCCCCCCCCCACCTCTCCCCCCAAAACCCCACATCTGACAGCTCGTCCGCTCCAACACACAGACCCCCGACCAGGCCGAGTGTGTGTGTGTGTGTGTGTGTGTGTGTGTGTGTGTGTGTGTTGGACCCTGACAGACAGCGGAGGATGAATTTGTGCGGTGACAGCTTCAACAGACGCTCTAATAAAGTACTTTTCTTTTCTTCTCTGCTCTTGTTTGTCGAGTTCGTGTAAGAAAACAACATTTATAAAAAAAAAAAAAAGAACAACAGGAGTTTTCAGTTGACTGAACCGGGAACAGGTGCGCTTGTTTTATTTGACTGGACGCACCAGCAGCTGCACACAGAGGAGACGGTTTCATATCATTGTTATCACGTTAACCGTGTGATTAATCATTAGCTAGCAGATTAATTTATGTAGTTTTAAAAAGTTGAAGAGCGAGAGCGTTGGGGAACATCCAGACGAGGGGCGGAGCCTGTAGAACAGCAGGGGCGGAGCTTGTAGAGCAGCAGGAGGCGGGACATGACGTATAAAGATCTGGAATCTCGGGCATATTTCTGAGTGTGTGTGGATCCCGTGAATTTAAATATGGTTTCATGAGAACAATGTCGGGGTTTGATGGAGGTTTGAGTTCTACTGACGTTCTAGTTGCTGATGTTTATCCATTAGTGTTCCACACTCACCTCCCCCCCCTCCCTCCCTCCCTCCGTCTCACCTCTTTAATCTCCTCCTTCGCCTGCTGCAGTTTATCTGGTTTGTTGTTGAACTGCAGTTTGGCTTCAGCCTCTCGTTTCTTCAGCAGCAGCATCTGACTGTCCTGCCACTTCTGCCACGTCTTCATCCGGTGGTCGAACACGCCCTGAACACAACACCGGCTTTTACAATCAACTCATTTATCAATGATTTGCAAAATAATAGCAGGACTCCAATCTACTGTACTCTACTGTACCACTTCCTGTCTCGTTCATACCTGGACTCAGAGGTTTCGTATCGAGCAGATCACTCAGTCGAATTAAGAAACAGGCTTTAAATAAAGATGGAGGACATGAGAGTTCCTTAAAAGTGAAGCCAAAGTGGCTCAATCTCCCCCTGGTGGCTTGCTGTAGTATAGGTAATAAACCAGCCCCATGTTAGCAGATGGGACATGGACCAAACAGTAGAGTCTGTGGTTTCTGTCATTTTTAGAAAGGTTGGTATCAGATATGTATTCATCCTCCTTTCTGGATAGTGGGAGAAACGTCATCATCTTTATTTACAGTCATTGATCGTCTTCATAAACAATCATGAAGGAGATGTTCTGTTCTCTAGAGGCTCTGAGGTCTCCTGACCCTGGTTGGAACCCGAGAGGAGGACGAGCTCGTACCTTGACGGCAGTGATGAGGCGGACGTAGTCGCCCAGTAGCTCGGAGAAGACGTAGAAGTCTGCGTTGGCCTGGTCCTGGTGCAGCTGGTCGATCTTCTCCTCCACCTCCGCGAGCTGGGACAGAGCTCGGGAGAGCGCCGTGTGGTCCTCGCTGTTCCCCAACATGGCCGCCGACTTGGCGAACTGCGCCGTGTTCACGGACAACTCTGGAGAACGAGAGGAGACGTTCAAGAGTCGGGAGCAAACCAGTGACACCAGGTGTCTACACACGCAAATGAGTTCATGGCTTTAAAGAACATTTTAATAACAGGATACGAGAGTTTTAGCAGATTTGGAATAATCTACAGGAACCAGAATCAAAACATCATCGCTCTACGAATCAAGTGAAGTTTAAAACATGAACGTTTCTTAAAACTGGTCACAAACCAGAAAACGTTTTTAAGGCGACACAAGGAAATTCAAACTGGGTTTTCTTACCTTTCCTGTGACAGACCAGAGACTCCACGCTGCCGTGAAGTTTCCTCAGCTGAAGATCCAGGTTCTCAAAGTGCTGCTGCTTCTCCTCAAACCACTGACACACACACAGACACACACAGACACACACAGACACACACAGACACACACAGACACACACACACACACAAGATTATCATTACATCTCTATCTGAATTTGACTTTTCCGGATAACATATTTTCATCGTTACTCTTTTCTTCCTTCCTCATTTCCTTTTCTGGCTTCCTTGCATACTTCCTTTTTTCCATCCTTATTTCCTGCCTTCCCTTACTTCCATTTCCTTCTCCGTCTCCATCTTTCTTTTCCATCTTTTCTTTCTTATTTTTCATTCTTTCCTCACGTCCTGTGCCTCCTTCTGTCGCTCCTCTCCTCTCACATTCTCCTCCTCTCTCCACCTCCTCCCTCCTTCACTCACAGCGTCCGACTCGTTCATCTTGATGGTCATCTTGTTGACGGCGTCTGCCGCCTTGTTGACCATTCGGAGGAGTCCGGCGCTGCTCAGAGCCTGAGTGCTGACGGCCCGCGGCAACTGGACCACAGACAGACAGACAGACAGACAAACAAACAAACAAACAAACAAACAAACAAACAAACAAACAAACAAACAAACAGAGAGAAGTGTGTGAGGTGAAACTGCTTAAAGGCAGATGGGCTTGAATTTGACACGAGTCATTATTATATAAATAATTTTATTTCCTCTACATATTTGTTGTTGTACCTTTAAGTTATGTTTCTCTATTTGACTTTATTTCTGACTTTATTTTTTCATTCACTGTTTTTTGACAAATTTCTGTTTCTGATTTATTCACATTGCTTTCTTTTGCTTTTCTTTCTCTCGTAGTTTTCGCTTTAATTTATTTTTTATTAATCTTTAACTTGTCGTCTTGAGCTTTTCCGTTTTTGAAACCTTTGTTTGTTTTCTTTTCTCAAATTCTTTCTGCTTCGTCTCATTTCAAAGCAAATTATTTTTCCATTTTCTCTCTCGCTCAGTTTTTCTCCTTTCACTTGGTTGTGTTAGATTTTCTATTTGTTTTCTTCTTCTCCTCTCTTCTCCTCTAACAGAGTGTGGTCTTTCTTCTCCTCCGCACTGATTGGAATGTCTCACACGTTTCAGCTCGGAACAGATTTAATGCAGACGCTTTATTTATCGAGAAACTTTAACCAGCGCGTCACTCGCAGAACGACGAGACGTCCGTGGGAAAATTGGCTCATTTTTCTTCATTTTGGAAAAGTTTTTTTTCCGGGGACGTACGAGGTTCCCCCCCCCCCCCCCCCCCCCCACACACACACACCTCCAGGCTCATTTAGCAGGGGCGGCAGCAGCCAGGGGACGGCTCCGGTCCCCGGGGCCCTCGCTGATGGAGGGATGAGGGTAAATGAGCAGAGGCGGGTGAAGGGGGGGGGCTTATAAATAGATTTCAATTGCAGCTTGGTCCCATTTGTACCCCCCCCCCCCCCCTCTGGTTGTGTTTCATTAAGCGGCCGGACGGACCGACACGCTCGGTCAGGCGTCCGAGCGATTCATCTGTTAACTCGGTGACACGAGGCCATTTGTTCTGGAGCCAGCGACGGGCGGGTCCCTCACAGCGCCATCCCACTAACAGTCAGGAGGGGGGGGGCGATACCAAATGTTGCAGCGGATTTAGTTAGAGACGATAAAGTGAGGTAACAGGAAACGTTGAGAAAAGAGAAAACAGAGACAAGAGTTTTTCGCCCTTTTTGGAGGAAAGGTGATTTGTTTCCGTGTGGTCGGAGGCTGGACTCACTCAGCTGGTTCGTCTCCGTGTATCGAACTGTCGAAGGTCTCGACTCCATCGGATCGACACAACTTACTCAACTCAGATTCTGAATGAACTGGATTTGTTTGGGTAAATCCATGAAAACAGTGAATCCAGGTTAAAGAGCATCGATCAATTTATCTTTATATAAATTTCATAAATCCTCATGATGGTTCAAGACACAAAGCAAATAAGACTTTGGATATTTCTCAGTTTACACAAAATCATTGACTGTTCATAAAAATAACCTCTGGAGCCAGAAGGTGAAGCCAATGTGCAAGTGTCTTGAACCTGTGTTCTCTGTAATGACCAGCAGGGGGCGACTCCTCTACTTGTTTCTACATATATTCTGTGAGAAACTGTTAAACTGACTCATTGTTCGAGCCTCCAGGTGAAAGTTTAACTCCACAAACAGGATTCTTTTCTTCTTTAAACCAACAGTAGCAGAGTGATGTCACCTGACAGGTCCACTACACCAAACTGAACCTAAGAGCTGGTGAATCAAAGAAGTACTTGATTGTCTAACATGTGATCACATCAACTTGTTCACGTTCTGAGAGTGAAATGTGTTATTTACGTCGGAGCTCTCCAGGAACTGCAGGACGTCAGGATCCTTCAGCAGAACCGGGTGTTTCACCGTCCTCATCAGGTACCTGAAACAAACACACGTCACAGCGCGTCACACACATGAAGCTTCACGCTCCAGAGGAGAGAGAGAGACACAGGAGAAGACACTAGGAACCTTCATGTCTCCAGGTTCCTTCAGGTGTGAGGGACTAACAACCTGTCACACGACAAGACCTCAGGTCACAGGAGGTTTGAGTCGGTGTTAACGTTAGAGTCTGAAGGAATTCACTGTAAGTTACTGTGATGTCCTCTGAAGTTATGGAGACATGCCTGTGTGTGTGTGTGTGTGTGTGTGTGTGTGTGTGTGTGTGTGTGTGTGTGTGTGTGTGTGTGTGTGTGCGTGTGTCAGCGTAGAGTTCTGCAGCTCCATCAGCTGTCACTGGCTGACCTTCCTGTCAATCACACACCATCAGCAAAGGGCAGCAGAATGTCAGCCCCACCTACTTCTCTGCTTGTCAGTATTCAACACACACACACACATACACACACACACACACACACACACCTGACCTGTGAGTGTTGGATAATCATGTTTCCAATATTTGTGGTTTATCTGTTCGACCTGTGTGTTGATCTTTAACACGAATAGTTTGATCTGAATACTTTAGTCTTCACCTCCAACAATATAATGTTTGAACCACGAGGACGTTCATCTGGTGCATAAGAACTAGTGTAGTGGTGTAGTACTATGGAGTACTGTGGAGTACTGTGGAGTACTGTGCAGTACTGTAGTACTGTGGAGTACTGTGGAGTACTGTGGAGTACTGGAGTACTGTGGAGTACTGTGGAATACTGGAGTACTGTGGGGTACTGTGGAGTACTGTGGAATACTGTGGAGTACTGTGGAGTACTGTGGAGTACTGGAGTACTGTGGAGTACTGTGGAGTACTGTGGAGTACTGTGGAGTACTGGAGTACTGTGGAGTACTGTGGAGTACTGTGGAGTACTGGAGTACTGTGGAGTACTGAGCCTGAAGGTGCTGATGCTGCTAGTGATACCATCATGATGTTACCATGGCAACCAGACAAAGCTTCATTCATCTTCTCCATTCAAACAGAAAGACTACAACCCCCCCACCTGAAAACACGCGCTCTACAAACCAATCAGAGTCAAGTATAAGTAGACCCCGCCCACGTAGGTGATGACGACAGGACGTACGTATGTGGGACTGAATTCTGTTTCCCTAAATTATAATTTGAAACCAGAACTAAAAGATCACATGAAGGTTCAGACACAGTGATCGTCTGTGTATTTGTGTATTTGTGTATTTGTGTATTTGTGTATTTGTGTACTTCCTGGCGGTCGTACCTCTCCAGTGCCGACCTCCTCTTCTCCATGAACTCGTTGGACGACTGGTCCTCCTTTCCCACCTTCACCTTGGTCATCCCTGCCCACGAGGAGCTCATTAACATAACAGACACAACTAATTCACATCAACACACACACACACACCTCAAACAGTATAGAAACACACCAGCAGGGGGGGGGGTGTTGGCAGTGGTTCCACTTACCCACAATGCTTTTCTCCGGTGCAGGAGGCACGATGTATCCGATGTGCAGATACTTAGACGCCAGTTTACTGTGAAGACCCAGGAAGTCACTGAAACGCCTTCGTACCGAGAACTCATCTCGTTTAAACAGAGAGATGGAGGTCTGGAGAGAGAGAGAGGGGAGAGAGAGGGAGGGAGAGAGAGAGAGAGGGAGGGACAGAGAGAGAAAGAGAGAAAATAAAAGTGAGAACATGTGAGCGCCCCCTACAGCAGCAGCTCAAAATTACAATTTCATTAAAACCAAAACAACAAGAAACTGTTGAAGCTTAAAATATCTCACCTTGATGGTCACTTTGTAGGCCATGTACGCATTCATCCCATCACCTGGAAAACACACACACACACACACACACACACACACACACACACACACACACACACACACACACACACACACACACACACACACACACACACACACACACAATAATCAGCACTTTACTGATCTTTTCTTGCTCCTCATTTCCTTTTCTCTCTCGTCACTTTTGAGCAGTAAAACTCAAACATGTTGAGTGTTTATTCTGCATTAGTTCTGTAAATATGAACATGTGGATGAAAACTCTCTGGAGGTGTTTGCTTCTTGAAGCTCAGATCTCAAACTGGATGGACTGGTTCCCTCCAGGTGTTTAACGCTTGTATTGACCGTCTCATATTGACATTCAGGGAAGTCAGTAGTTCTGTGAGACTCAAGTTTGAAAACTACCGTGCTGCAGACTTTTGAAACTGAAAATGCTACAGATCAGTCAGCAGATAAAGACTTACAATATGTTTATTATAAGAAATAGCAGCAAGAGCTGGTGGGGAATGCGGTCTTTGAGCATAAGGCTCATTCACTAAATATACCTGTCTCCTTGCACTGTGGACCTGTACAACACTCTGCTCCATATACACTTACTTCACATCATATGTGATATGTGTTCATATAAACCATATTGATATTATATATCATTTTATACAATAATATTGTCTTTTGCACACTCTGTCTACATATTCTTACACTCATAGTATATTATATTAGCTATTGTATAGTCAAATACTTATATTTATACCTCTACTATATATCATATATTATATCATACGCTCTGTATATTCTTTGTATATATAAGTCTATATACACGTATTTATACATGTGTACATGTTAGAATTATTAATTTGATATTACTATTATTATTATATATACTGTTGCTGCCATTATTACTATATACTGCTATTATATTGGTATAATTACTATCATATATAAATATATACTATGTTATATTATATACTATATATACTGTACTATTTGTATATACTGTCTAACAATAACATTACCATCATATCATCAGTACTATTACCATCATCTTGCCACTGCACCTGATCTACCTATTTATCTTGTGTTTCTGTTTTTATTCTTTCTACCTCAATATTTTTTATTTTATTCTATTGTATTTTATTGTATTCAAATATACCGGCTGCTATGACGACTTAGTTTCCTTTCGGGATGAATAATGTAATCTATCTATCTATCTATCTATCTATCTATCTATCTATCTATCTATCTATCTATCTGTCTATCTGTCTATCTGTCTATCTATCTATCTATCTATCTATCTATCTATCTATCTATCTATCTATCTATCTATATATCTATCTATCTATCTATCTTATGCTGCGTTTATAAACGACATCAGATATAAAGAAACTAACCGTTAAACAAAACCTCCACTAACTAATGAAGAGTCCAGACAGGTGCTGCGTCTGTTCCTCTCTCTCTCTCTCTCTCTCTCTCTCCCTCTCTCTCCCTCCCTCTCTCTCTCTGGGATATTTCAGGATATGAACAGAATACAGGTTTATTAAATCAGAGTTTACTCACCAACTTTCTCAGGGTCAGACACTGATATGTTCATATCGAATGAATCGTCCATCTCCTCCTCTTCAATCTGCAGACAACAGGAACAGAACAGTTCTGAGGGCGGAGCAACTCGTCCTCACTTTCTGCAGACGTCATTTCTAACCCTCGTCTTTCTCCCCCCCCCCCCCCCCCACCAATGTCTACATGTCAAATTCTACATTTTCTGTTCTGAGTGAGAAGAATATGTTTTTGATGCTTTGGTCAAAAGACAACAGAGTCAACCAAAGGATGAAGAACATCTAAAGCAACCTAACAGATGAAACGTCACAGTTCATATCAAATAAAGGATATCAACAGTAAAACATGAAAATTACAATGATCTTTATTCTGGTATCAAGCTCAAAGTCTCTGAATCTGCCAGAAGCTAAAATCTGCAAACGCATCATTTGCTTCATTTCATTTAATTAACTTCAAAGATTTACCTCTAAGGATCAGATCCAACTAGCAGTGTGTGTGTTTGTGTGTGTGTGTGTGTGTGTAGTCACCTCGTCGAAGGAGGAGTGTGTGAACATGTCATCGTGACCAATGCAAGGGGTGAGGACCGAGGTGGGGGGGGTGATGGGGGTGATGGCGGGGGACGGACCGTCGGACAACAGGACTTCTCTCTCTGGACTGTCCAACGAAACCTCCTCTGTGGCCTCTGCGACAACACAAACACACAGTGTGTTAGCGTGTGCGTGTGCGTGTGCGCGTGTGTGTGTGCGTGTGTGTGTGTGTGTGTCTGTGTGTAGTTACCTGCAAACAGGTCCTCGGGGTCGTCATCGAATAGTGAATCTTGTTTGGGTCCGTTTGAGTTGGTGCTGATGTCTTCAGCAGGAAGACTGGCTGGTCCTGACTGTACAACACACAAACACACACACACACAGACACACACACCCATGAGATTTGTTAAGTGATATTCGATAAGATGGATTTTTACTTAAAGAAATATCACAAATAATCATAATAATCCGTCATGTTAACATCCTTAGGTACTTCACTTCAGTCAGAAACTCTTTCTGGTGGAGAACCACACAAACTGAACCCGTGTGCAGGTCCAGGTCTGATGAACAGAACCACATCGACTGCAAAGACAAGGAGGAGCTTCTGAGGAGCTTCTGAGGAGCTTCTGAGGAACCAGGAACCTAAGTGTGTCCCACAGAAGGGAGCAGACCAGAGAACAAAGAGTGAAGGACTGAGATCTCAGCCCTCACCTGAATGCTCCTGACACTTTACTGCTGTGATCGACTCGATGACACTTGTGTAAATTCTCATTCATGTGTCAGAAACAAGAACTAACTAACGTTTGAAAGTAGAAACACCTGAGCAGACGAGCTCCAGGTCCACAGGAGCAGCTGGAGAACAGGAGCAGAGACGGAGAGATTTTCAGCTGAGACGACAGAAAGACGAGAGGAAGTGAGTAAGGAGCTTCCTCCCTCCTTACTCAGCAAGCACAGAGGTCAGAGGAAACACACACACACACACACACACACACACACACACACAAAGACCTGTGTATCCATCTAACAACCATTACAAAACTGTTCATCACTCCCCATTAAATAAATACATAAATGAATAATAATGTTTTTTTTCTTAAACGCCGTCTGCTTTCATTGAACTTTGGAAATGTACTTTTTTGTTGTTGTATTTTTCATCTATGAAAACATAAAACAATAAAAAAATGCTATAAAGACAGAGAGAAGCAAAGTTAATTATTAAATCAGAGCGTGAGGATTTGAAGGCTCCTGGTGAACGTTGGTCTGAACTCTGACGTCGTAAAGCGTCTCCGCTAGAAAACCTTCCCCCATTAAAATCACATTTAATAAAATCACCAGGAAGACAACATGTTGCTCAATTTCTACTGCTCCTGCTTCTTCTGAATATTAATTCACATCACCATGATCATCTCAACCAGTCAGGCTGTCTTTAAAAATGTTAAAATTATTGATCAAATACTCCACATATATAAAAGTGAAATATTCCTCTCCATGTAAATGAGTGACACAGAAGCGGAGTCTTGTGACTGAAACATTTTAAACAGCAGGAAGTGGTGGAGGGAGCACGAGGACACGTGGAGAGGAAGTTCAGGTCCGAGTGAAAACGCCGTCACACACAGAAGCGTGACCCCGGTCGACCCGGTGGTTTTAAGAGCAGCTCAGACCAAGTCCTCCAACGTGCTCACATCAGAACTTAGGAAAGAGGAGAAGAACCATGACGTCACCGCAGGTCTGACAGATACGCCTGCACCAGCGTTCCTAATAAACTGACACCAGAACCTCAGAACCCTCAGGCTGAGTTTATTCAGACCTCGCTGCTGATTGGACAACACGTCTGATGTGACGACTCATTGACAGGAAACGACGTGAACGAGCCCGAGCGTCGGTGTTTGTCCTGAAGCTGAAGACGATGTTTACTTTAACTTATCATGACAAACTGCTGCAGTGTAAATATTAAGGATGAAGACGCCGGCAGCGTTGACTCTAGTTCCATAAAAGCCTTGTTTTCACTTTTCAAGTCCCTCTTCCACCAGGAACTGAAGCTTCACTGGCTTCTGTTATTTACCTGCAAGGAAACAGGAAGTGAGGCGGCAGGAAGTGAGGCGGCAACAACCGAGAGGCGAAAGGTTTCTGAAGTCAATTAAAGAAACTTTCATTTCATTTCCTCCAGTAAGAGTCTGAAACTCTTCCTGTGGACTCTGACTCCACAGCTGCTTCCAGACTTGACCTCCAGAGGACGTGTGTAGAACTGGGTCTGGACCTTCTCAGGAGTTTGACCTTCACCTGCCGCTCAGTTCACAACGTCCCAGAATCCACCTGGGCGTTCAGAGACAGGAAGTGACAGATTCATTCTGCTACCGAAGTCACAGGTTCCTCTTCTGTCAACAAACGCTCTCTTGACATCTTAGCAGGTGTTTCTATTTGTGTGGGAAAGCTTTTTCATCTGGACGTGTTTGTGTTGTTTTTGTGTTGTTTTAGCATCGCGTGTTGGAAACGTCATGAACACGACCTCTCGCTGAATCCAGTGGAGAATCTCCTGCTGCGTTCAAGAGGATCTCCCTCCAGAGAATCAGGAGGAATTAAGGAGAATCAGGAGGAATCAAGAGGATCTCCCTCCAGAGACTCAGGAGGAGCATCAGGAGGAATCAAGAGGATCTCCCTCGTGGGAATCAGGAGGAGAATAAGGAGGAATTAAGAGGAGAATCAGGAGAAATCAAGAGGATCTCCCTCCAGAGGATTAGGAGGAGAATCAGGAGGAATTAAGATGAGGATCAGGAGGATCTCCAGTGGTCGGTCTGGGAGCAGCGTGTGGAGAAGGAGGATCTCACTCCAGAGGATCAGGAGGACGATCAGGAGGATCTCACTCCAGAGGATCAGGATGATCTCACTCCTGAAGATCATGAGGAGGACCAGGAGGATCTCACTCCAGAGGATCAGGAGGATCTCAATCCAGAGGATCAGGAGGATCTCACTCCAGAAGATCATGAGGAGGACCAGGAGGATCTCCAGTGGTCGGTCTGGGAGCAGCGTGTGGAGAAGGAGGATCTCACTCCAGAGGATCAGGAGGATCAGGAGGATCTCAATCCAGAGGATCAGGAGGATCTCACTCCAGAGGATCAGGAGGATCAGGAGGATCTCAATCCAGAGGATCAGGAGGATCTCACTCCAGAAGATCATGAGGAGGACCAGGAGGATCTCCAGTGGTCGGTCTGGGAGCAGCGTGTGGAGAAGGACGATCAGTAGGATCATCTTCGTGTCTGAAGATGATGTTTCACTTCGTGTCTGAAGACTCGCTGTGTGTTTGTTATTTCCCAGCCTGTCCTGAAGGCACCACCCTCACCTGTACGACTGTCACCTGACGGGACAGGGACACGCCCACTCTGCGTCTTGCACCGCGAATATGACCCCGCGCGGCTCCCGTCGCCGTGCGGGACTCCGTGACTGCGGGCTCACGGCGCCACGCACCGACACCGCGTCACAGTGACGCTCACGCACCAAACCTCGTTCAGGAAACAGAGGATTTAACGGCCCGTGGCTCCACGCCCTGCCCGCCTCTCCCCCCTCGGCCTCCCCGCGATCTGCGCCTCCTCCTCCGGCTCACCTGCTCCCGCTCGGCCGCCGGCTCCGGGGACCGGTCCTCGGGCTCCGGGGACAGGTCCTCGGCCTCCTCCAGCTCCTGGAAGTCGCTGCGCTCCGGGGCGGGCTGCCTGCTCGGGTCCGCCATGTTCGCTCGGTCCTGCGGCGGGTTGTGATGGAGGCTGACACCGACTCTCCGCCCGACACTCAGCCGGAAAACAGACGAGTGCGACGGGCAGAGGGAGGAGAGAGGAGCGGGGCGTCCGGAGGGTCACACCGCTGTCATGTGACCGGCAGAGAGCGGAGAGGCAGGGAGGAGTCACTCCGCTGCGGATTCCTGGGACCGTTTCCTGAGGAGACTCCCTGAATATGAAGAATCAATCAGAATCAGAAAGTATTTATTGCCACGTAGGTTTACACCTACCTGGAATTTGCTTTGGTTATTGGTGCACACAATGAACATAAAAACACAATAAATACACCACAGATAAGAAAAACAATAGTAATAATAAAAAAAAAAATATATATATATATATATATCTACTCACTATTTACTTCTTATTTACTCACTTTTTCTAATATTTATACAAGGTAGCATTTATGTAGACAAACATATCTAAATAAAAATATATGAAAGATAAAAGATATAAAAAGTGAAGTAAAAGGTGAAATGCCCAATGCCCAATGCAAAAAGCAAAACAGTGAACAGTGTCAAATTGCAATATGCAATGTAATACAGTGTAATATATATAATATAATAATATGTGTTAATTTAGCACATCTTAGGGGTGTGGGGGCGGAATAAAAGTCCAAGTCAGGTGGGGGTCCCGGACCTTGTTAGGGTTAGGGTTAGGGTTAGGGTTAGAACCAATAAACGACCGAAATAATAATAATTACACACTTAGATATGCATATGTTAATCGATTGAATATCACAGAGTTGGGTTCTAGGGTTTATGTGTTATTAAAGAGTTATTGTGTGTTGTGAAACAGTTGTTTGGTATCAGGCCCAGTGTTGAACTACAGTGTACCTGGCCAGCAAAGGCACTGGTTGATTCCCTCCAAGCAGGTGGCTCCATGTTTGCAGGGGTCAGAAGCACATTCAGGAATATCGTCTTCACAGTAGTTGCCTACAAAGCCCGTCCCCTCACATTCATAGCCAGGAAAAAAAACTGAGAGACAAATAAGCCGGTCTGGTATTGTGATTGTCGGACCAACACACTATATCAATCTTTTCTGTTTGATTTTTTTATCAAGTATCTTTTCTCATTCTGATTCTCCTTCTCATTTGAAAATGATGACAAAATGTCACAAAGCACCCTATTAAATCAAAACATACCTGCGAATCACCACACAACATTACTACCTTGTTTTAATGGCGTGTAATCAAACTTTGACGCCACGCCACGGTCACACCATGTGGCGAAAAATCTGTCTCTTTAAGTTAGCTTGTATCTCCATTTTGTTTTGATGACACTCATCTCAATTTGAAGTTGATCTGATGAAAGCCCTGGTACAAGTACCTCAAAGTAAAAATGTGGAATATGACCAAAATGGCCACTAAATGCAAAATAGCAGGCTTCCTGTTGTGTTTTTCAAATTCCACCCATAGACTTTTTTGTTTGTCTGGTCATGATCAGCTGTGTATCGATTTCTGTGAAGATAAGTCAATGTGAACACGTTCCGGGGGCAATGGTGGAATGTAACGAAGTATTTTTACTTCGTTACTAGAGATGAGCCGGATACTCGGCTGAAACGAGTATCCGGTAGGGATAAAGCACTTTTGCCGAGTACGATTATTATACGAGTAATCGGAGTCATTATCTGTGCTCGGACTGAATGAAAATCCTCACACAGCGTCACAGCGCTCCTCCCGTCACACACGGCTCTGCTCACTCACTCACAGAACAGCTCTCTGTCTCTCAGTCACTCAGGTTCACTGCGCATCGGGACTGTTCCATAGGCTCAGTCAAGGAAGCAGAAATGATTCGTTCATTTCCCGACTGGGTCTTCGGGTACGAGTCTTTGGAAAATTTTCACGAGACCTGCATTGGCTCAGTAGAGGAGCGCTGGAGATGCAAGGGACGTTCACTGTCTCCCGGAGAAATGAACACTCTGTGTTTTTGGTGTAGAGGGACGTGAGTTGTATTTGTTCGCGGGTCATGATGACTGGTTTTGTTATTTTCACTTTACATTTACACTTACTTTACAGTAAAGTAAACCTCTATTAAATACAGTACAACATGAGTTTGTATGGTTTGAAATTGTCATTTATTATCACACTGGCATTTAATTATCACGGCAAACAATTACACTGCACTAAACTTTAGGTGTTGATGTAAAGTGAGAATGACGGGGCCAGTCTGTATGACTTGTGGACGAATGTGGTTCACGTCTTTCTGTGCTGGGGACACGGAGTGTTCGTTTCTCCGGGAGACAGTGAACGTCCCTCGCATCTCACTCACACACACACACACACACACACACACCTGGTGTGAAAATAAATTTAAATAAAAATAAAAAAATCATAAAAAAATTTCAAAGTTAAAAAAGAAAGTTATGTTGAACCAGCCCACTTCCGGGTTAAATCACACCCACTTCCGGGTTAGGCCCCGCCCACTCCGAGTACGGATACGGATATGGATAATTCATATGGTTAACAGATGCAGATACAGATAATGCTGTACTCGCTCATCCCTATTCGTTACTGTACTTAAGTAAATTTTTACGTATCTGTACTTTACTTAAGTAAAGATAATAGTGCATACTTTTTACTTTTACTCCGTTACATTTTGCAGCTATTATCTATACTTTTACTCCGCTACATTTCTACAATATGTGTCGTTACTCGTTACATTTTATGAACACAGTTTCGCCAAAATGTTGCAGTGATGTCCACTCTTCCTGTTAAAGTTCGTAGTTGATCACTATCTAACCATCAGCTACTCTGTTTAGCGCTGGGCCGACGGAGGGTGCACTCGTCAGCTCCGCATCTTTTAGACACACACACACACACACACACACACACACACACACACACAGGCCGGTAAGCAGCCGTCCGTACCCCTCCGTGGTGAAGAAGAAGGAGGAGACATTTCTTTAGTTTTAACGCGGCCACTTTATTTATTGACTGTCCACCGGAGCAACACTCTCATCACCTCTAGGTGCTCGTTCACTTCTCGTATTCACACACTTCTTGCGCAAGTTACCCAGGTGCACTACGTCACTCTCTGGGCCCGTTCCTTAAAGGGGCAGGCCATACCTGCAAATGTTGTTGCTTATAATTATTACTAGTAGTGACATCTGTAGAGGCATGAGTATTACCATTAGCTATATCTGCATTCTTTATCAAAATGGCACAGCCTAGACATTGAGAGACAACCCATTGCGTGAGTACTTTTACTTTTAATACTTTAAGTAAATTTAAAAGTAAGTACTTTTTACTTTTACTTAAGTAGGATTGTTGATGTAGTACTTTTACTTTTACTTAAGTATATATTTTCCTGGGTACTTGTACTTTTACTTAAGTACTAAACTTCAGTACTTCCTCCACCACTGTCCGGGGGTCTCGGGGGGCACCGTTGGACATTTTGCGACGCCCATTGAAAATTCCTCAAGAATATGTTCATTTTCACCACTTTCTAATTTTCTGCAAATGTTTGTAAGAATTTGAGCATGTTACAGCCTCAAAAAGTCAGTTAATTTGCCTGAAAAAAAAATTAGAACACTTGGTGGTGTCTTTGTCTCTGTACTGTACTGCAGCAGTGGGTGGAGCCTCTGGGGGAGAACCTTTCTCTCCTGGTGTTTGTTTTTGGGCCTAAATACTACAAAAGAAAGAGAGAAACTCTAGTCCTGGTAAACTTCCTGTTTGGCTAAACTGGCCACCTGGAAGATGTGAAGTGTTACGAAGGCTTGGTGTAATAGGCTGAAAATGCCCTGCATTTAGTTTTTAGTTTAACAGATACCCCCACTATTTTTGAAAGACAACTGAACCATTTTAACAGTTTGTCATGACAAGTATACTCCACGTCAGTAGGTGGTGCTGTTGTACAGCGGTGGATCCTGAAGGGAGTCTGTAAGCACGGGCTCAGGTAGTGAGCATCTCACATTAGTGATGAGAAGTTCGGATCATTTTGAATCTCGTTCAGTAAAATGAATGAATCAAAGGGGGGAGAAGAAATTCCTGCATGAAAATAATTTATCATGACAGTTTGGATGATTTGAAATGGTCATTTATTATCACACTGGCATTTAATTATCACGGCAAACAATTACACTGCACTAAACTGTAAATGTAAATGTAAAGTGAAAATAACAAAACCAGTCAGTATGACTTGTGAACGAATATCATTCATGTCTCTAAAACAGTGGTCACGCGAAAGGGAATGAGGTAACTGTTTCCTAAACCAATGTAGGTCACGTGAAAAATGATCCAAAGACTTGTACAAAGACCCAGTCAAAATGAACGAATCATTTCTGTTTCTTTGACTGAGCCTATGCAACAGTCCCTATGCGCAGCCACGAGAAAATGAACCAATCTCTCTTTGAGAGGACTCGTTACTCCCGAGTCCTTGTAAGGATTTGTTTAAAAAAAAAAACTAATCGTTCACGAACGACACATCACTATCTCACATTAAAGTGAGTTTGTTCTGAGCAAGTTGCTAAAACTAGTCTCCTCCCTTCTTAAATCCACAGAGACTATCCATGTATCTTTTGGTTACGCAGCGCTCCCTAGCCTGTGTAACACTTGCTGCTGGTCCAGATTTCCCCGAGGTCTGGTGCCGGTAAGATTGGCAGCAGCTCACCTGAGAATAGAACACGCCTTCTACACCGTGACCAATAACCTGAACGTTTTTGAGTCAGAGGAATATGTTCAACATAAACAATCAATATAAACACGAAATAACAATCATAACTCTGTTCTACAATTTAATGATAAAGATTCAACACACACACTTGTCTCTATATAGTTGTGGGGACACTCATTGACATAATGCACTTGACTGCTTAACTCTCTCAACTCAATGTTTAACCCTACCTTAACTTTAACCTCAACTAACTCTAACCTTCACCCTCTAAACAGCCCATTGAACCTGATCACTACAGGACAAACACACACTCTCCTGCTTCACGTGCACGTGTCTCTTCTGATGTTTCTCATTTTTATTCTGCTGAAGAAGGAAGGAAGTCTTTTTTCGCAGAGCAAACCGCCTGGAATTTCAGAATAAAAGTTGGACATCAGAAAACAGTTCACGACAAAATCTAATCAGAGGTTTTGAACAAAGATAAATGACAGGACAAGAAACAGGAAGTAACTTGTAACTTCAAATTTTTACTTCATTCATTCAAAGTACAAAGTTTGATTTAATGCTTTAACCTTTATACTGAGCTGCATTATTGAGCTTTTATTTTGAATATTTGTAAACTTGGGCCTGACGATTGTGTCATAATAGTAATATAATTACATGTGTGCTATGCCTAGTGATATATACCACTAAGGCACACATAATATAAAAACACAACTTAACTCTTTAATAATATAATATAATAAGAGAACGTAGAAGGTGTAGCAACAAAGGCAGCCGCCTTTAAACAGTGTGGCAACAAAGGCAGCCGCCTTTAAACAGTGAGACAACAAAGGCAGCCGCCTTTAAACAGTGAGACAACACTGGTGAGGAGAGGTAAGACTGTTGCTCTTTTCAATAGTGTGTTAAAACGTGGTAAAAAGAGGAAGTGAACGAGAGAGGGAGGAGCAGAGATCTGTTTTTGTTCAGAGGAAGTGAATCTGTTCCACAGTCTCTGGCAGCAGCTGAAATGGAGCAGCAAGAAAATCAACTGGACAGAGAAAGATTCTGCTGTTGGATCTGTGTGGATCTACTGAAGGATCCGGTGACTACTGTCTGTGGACACAGCTACTGTAAGAGCTGTATTAACACCCACTGGGACAAAGAGGAGGAGAGAGGAAGCTACAGCTGTCCTCAGTGTAGACAGACCTTCACACCGAGGCCTGTCCTGGAGACAAACACCATGTTAGCTGAATCACTGGAGGAGCTGAAGAAGACTGGACTCCAAGCTGCTCTTGCTGATCACTGCTATGCTGGACCTGAAGATGTGGCCTGTGATGTCTGCACTGGGAGAAAACTGAGAGCTCTCAAATCCTGTTTGGTTTGTTTGGCCTCTTATTGTGAAAAACACCTCCAGCCTCATCTTCAGTCAGCTGCATTGAAAAAGCACAAGCTGGTGGAGCCCTCGAAGAAGCTCCAGGAGAACATCTGCTCTCGTCACAACGAGGTGATGGAGATGTTCTGCCGCACTGATCAGCAGTGTATCTGTTATCTCTGCTCTGTGGAGGAACATAAAGACCACGACACAGTGTCAGCTGCAGCAGAAAGGACTGAGAGGCAGAGAGAGCTCGGGCTGAGGAGACAAACCATCCAGCAGAGAGTCCAGAACAGAGAGAAAGATGTGAAGCTGCTTCAACAGGAGGAGGAGGCCGTCAATGGCTCTGCTGATAAAGCAGTGGAGGACAGTGAGGAGATCCTCAATGAGATGATCCGTCTGCTGGAGGAAAGAAGCTCTGATGTG
The DNA here is from genome assembly GCF_963576545.1 of Limanda limanda. Classification (NCBI taxonomy): domain Eukaryota; kingdom Metazoa; phylum Chordata; class Actinopteri; order Pleuronectiformes; family Pleuronectidae; genus Limanda; species Limanda limanda. Next base: position 1,203,770 of record NC_083640.1, read on the forward strand.
GAGCAGAAGATCAGATCCCAGCAGGAAACTAAAGTGAGTCGAGTCAGAGAGATTCAGGAGAAACTGGAGCAGGAGATCACTGAGCTGAAGAGGAAAGACCATGAACTGAAGCAGCTCTCAGACACAGAGGATCACAACCAGCTTCTACACAACTACCCCTCACTGTCACCACTCAGTGGATCTACACACTCATCCAGCATCAGGATCCGTCCTCTGAGGAACTTTGAGGACGTGACAGCAGCTGTGTCACAGGTCAGAGGTCGACTAGAGGACATTCTGAGAGAGACAGAGAGAGAGATTTTACAGATTGTGTCTCGAGTGGATGTGTTACTGCCACAACCAGAGATGAAGAACAGAGCGGACTTCTTAAGATATTCACAGGAAATCACACTGGATCCAAACACAGCACACACACGTCTGTTATTATCTGAGGGAAACAGAAAAGTAACATGGATGAGAAAAGGGCAGTATTATAATAACAAACAAAGATTCAGTGATGGGTTTCAGGTCCTGAGTAGAGAGTGTCTGACTGGACGTTGTTACTGGGAGGTGGAGGTGGACGAGGGGGTGGGCGGAGTTGGTGTAGCAGTCGCATACAAGAATATCAAAAGAAAAGGACACTCATGTGATAGTATATTTGGATACAATGATAAATCTTGGAAATTATCTTGTCATGGAAAAAGTTATGACTTTCATTACAACACATGCAGGACTCCAGTGTCAGGTCCTTGGTCCTCCAGAATAGGAGTGTACCTGGATCACAGAGCAGGTGTTCTGTCCTTTTACAGCTTCTCTGACACCATGACTCTCATCCACAGAGTCCAGACTAGGTTCTATCGGGGTCTCTGTGCTGGATTACAGGTTCGTACTGGAGCCACAGCTGAGTTCTGTAAACTCAAATAGACTTGAGTCATTAAAAGCAGTGATTTAGATTCTGTATGTAAATCTTTAACTTCTTTTGTCTCCATGTTTGTTGATCAAAGTTCGTCGCGTTGACGTTTCGGCTCTGCACAGAGATCAGCTGTCAATCAAACACTGACCTTCCTTTATCACACATATTTAGTTCTCACTTCACTCTGGTTGTACTGCAGCTCTCATCACATGGTTTTCTTATACATGTGATTATACATTTAAACATTTCTGAACTTTTCTGCTCCTGACGTTCAAATAATGATGGAGACATATGAGGCTCATTACCTGGATTTGGTTGAAGCTCACAAATGATATTAATTCGAGCTTGTTCATAAAAAACATGTCCATGCATATGTTGCATTGTTTCCTGTGCTGCTGTAAAACTGATGTTCTCACTAATCTGTCATAATCATCTCGGGGGTCGTGCGGGAACAAAGAAAATCAAAAGACTGATTAAACATTTTTAATTTGCATAGTTTACTTTAAATTTGATGTTAAAAAAATAAAAAAATAGTCTAAAATATGCTTTTTTCTAAATGTTTTTAATTTGTATATATAATTTCTGGAAATCATCTAGTGAAAAGCAGCTTTTCTGGACAGAAACAAATGTATTAATGTTGGTGATGGATTTAAATAAATAGTAAGTACATATATAAAATGCATCCAAAATAAATTTGCAGTCTTCAGCTGCTATGTATGTATATATATGTATATATATATAATGCTTGTGCTTTTGATGTTTAATTTAACATCTACTTTGATTATTAAATATTGAGGAGGCGGGGTTTGGGACCCTTACTGCAGACGGCCACCAGGGGGCGATCAAGAAGATTTGGCTTCACTTTTGGGAGCGGTCATGTCGTCCATCTTTATTAACAGTGTGTGTTTATGTGAATGGGGAGCGAGTGTGTTTATACATACAGTCAGGTTTGAGTGGGGTTGGAGGAGGAGGTGGAGGGGGGGGCGTGGCGCAGGTATAGGACACCTCCAGGTACCGGGTGGGCTCCTCACAGTCGTATTCACCAAACACTCGCTCAGTGACGGGGACCTCACACGTCCTCCTGTTCCCACAGCTGCAGATCCAAACAGACACAACACCATCAGAACCAGAACAAGTGAGGAGCCGCTGGTTCTGGTTCCTGTTCATTCTTCTTTTAAAGTAGTGCTGTCAAACGATTAAAATATTGTATCGCGATAAATAGCATTTATGTCAAAGTTAACTCGCGATTAATCGCAATTAATCGCAAATTTTTATCTATTCTAAATGTCCCTTCATTTATTTTTTTTCCATAATTTTTTTTCGTTTTAATGCTCTTATCAACATGGAAAAGTGGATTGGCTTGCTTTATGCAAATGTTTTATTTTATCGAGAAACAACATTGCCAAACAGGGCGGTACAAAATAAAATTATAAAGTGCACATTTCAGGTAAACAAGGACTCAGCCTATAGTGCAGTTAAACCATGGCTTAATATTAAAAAAAATTCAAGTTTGCTGTGAACATAGCAGTCAGGCCGCTTATTTCAGAAACAATGAACCATAAGTTAGGTTACCAATAAAATGTAAGCCTACTACTTCTTCGCTTTAAGCTAGCTACTCAAACAGACAAGCAACAAAATAACAGACAAACAAAATACACAGGCAAGTGTCGGCCTACTTTGTTAAAATGGGTTTGCGTTAACGCCGTTAATAACGCGTTAAACTGACAGCTCTATTTTAAAGTTCATTCAAACTCAGAAAACGCTGATCCCCCCGGTACAGAACTGTGTCTCTGCCAGAACCTCCGTCTATGAGATCTGCTCCAGGTCCAGGAATGAAGACGTCTCTGCCAGAGTTTCCCATCATTGTGTCGTCTCCATCCTCGCCATGCAGAGTATCGTCTCCTAACCCACCAATCAGGATATCGCTTCCTTTTCCTCCTATCAGTGTGTCATCTCCTTGACCTCCTTCCAAGGTGTCGTCCTTCCACCCACCAATAAGCGCGTTGTCTTCATCGTTACCTAGGATGTCATTGGACTGGGAGGGGCAACCTTGCACTTTGTGGACCTTTGACAGATTTTGCCAAGTTGGGTACATCACAAGTACAGGTTATATTCTGATATTGGTCTATAATGAAGAGAATGTCCATGACTAGATCTGGTGAGAAGTTGCTGATGTTTTTAGTTCCTTGGCCTGGTGTGATAACGTACCAGTCCTCACCTCCTCTACCCTGAAGGTTATCATCACCTCCTCCTGGGAGGAACACGTTGTGCTCTTTGTTCCCTCTGATGTCATCTGTAAAGTCGGACCCACGGACACAAGGAAGTATTTTTTTATTGGTCCAAAAAATAAAAGTGGAACCGCAGAGCAAACCGCCTGGAATTTCAGAATAAAAGTTGGACATCAGAAAACAAAGTCTCAGTTCACAACAAAATCTAATCAGAGGTTTTGAAAAAAGATAAATGACAGGACAAGAAATAGGAAGTAACTTGTAACTTCGAATTTTTACTTCATTCAAAGTACAAAGTTTGATTTGATGCTTTAACCTTTATACTGAGCTGCATTATTGAGCTTTTATTTTGAATAGTTGTAAACTTGGGCCTGAAGATTGTGTCATAATAGTAATATAATTACATGTGTGCTATGCCTAGTGATGAGTGATGGCGAGATGAAGCTTCATGAAGCTTTGTAGCTTTCCATCCAATTGGTTCGCTCATGGGCCGAAGCTTCATGGGGCTTCATTTGCTCTACTGCGCTATCAAGTGGACATTAAATGTAAATGTAATTATAATGACACCATGGAACATGGTGTGTGAAGCTTTGAATTGAAAAAATGAATGAATGATGTTTGTGATACCAATACATAAACGATTATTATTAATATGGTGTCTGTCTTTATGATACAATGGCGTGGTCAAAAGTGAAAGTGGAAACAAATTGGTGAGAGGGTTGTGATGTGAATGTGCTTGTGTTACTTTGTTTGTGAATGTGCTTATGTGTGTGGGGGGACAAAATGTAACATGTACAATAGGGATAACTGTTTATTAATTTTTATTTAAAAACAACTTTTCAACAGTGCTGGGTTTCAGGCGGTCTCTTTTTTTTTTAAATAATTTCGCCTGCTCGCCTGAAAATATAGTTTCAAAGGGCACAGATGAAGCTGGGGTACAAAGAAAAGATACTGCAAGTTTGTACAAGTTAGGGAGTTAATTCCACCCCCCCCCCCAAAACTATAGATATATATATAAACTAGCAGGATTATCATTCCACCCTTCACTAATTTTCCAAAACCAATTTTTTTTTTATGATACAAAAAATATATGAAATGAAAATTTCTTCAGAATACGTAAATTTTCACCACTTTCTAACTTTCTGCAAATTTTGGTAAGAAGTTGAGCATGGTAAAGCCCTCAAAAAGCCAATTCATTTGCCTGAATAATAATAATAATAATAACAAGGAAAACCACAGTTTGAAAGGAAAACGAACAGAAATAATAATAAGAATAATAAGAATAAGAATAAAACATTTTTAGGGCTGCAAAGCAGCACTGGGTGGGCCCGAGCACATCCATTTTGAAGCGTTGCATGCTTTTTGTCTGAAAAAACAAAAATAACCAGTTCTGAGAGAGAAAGAGACGTGACCTTTGCAAGACATAAAGTTTCCTTTGATCTAGGAAGACTGAAATCAAAGGATTCATGGTCCATGTATGTCCGCGTTACAGAACATCATGTTTTAATGGCGTGTAATCAAACTTTGACGCCACGCCACGGTCACACCGTGTGATTAAAAAAAAATCCGTCAGTCAGTTTTTATCTCCATCTTGTTGTGATGACACTCATCTCAATTTGAAGTTGATTCAATGAAAACCCTGGTACAAGTGTATCAAAGAAAAAATGTGGAATATGGCCAAAATGGCCACTAAATGCAAGATAGCAGGCTTCCTGTTTTGTTTTTCCAATTGCATCTAGAGACTTTTTTGTTTGTCTGGTCATGATACACCTGTATATCGATTTTTGTGAAGATCGGTCAATGGGAACACCTTCCGGGGGTCTCGGGCTGTCTCGGGGGGCACCGTTGAGCCATTTTGCGACGCCCATTGAAAATTCCTTCAGAATACGTAAATTTTCACCACTTTCTAACTTTCTGCAAATTTTGGTAAGAAGTTGAGCATGTTAAAGCCCTCAAAAAGCCAATTCATTTGCCTGAATAATAATAATAATAAGAAAGAATAATCTTTACAATTTCAATAGGGTCTCACCAGACACCTTTGATGTCTGTGCTCGGGCCCTAAATATATATATATAATATATAATAATATAATAAGAGAATGTAGTTGGTGTGGCAACAAAGGCAGCCGCCTTTAAACTGTGTGGCAACAAAGGCAGCCGCCTTTAAACTGTGTGGCAACAAAGGCAGCCACCTTTAAACTGTGTGAAATCAAAGGCAGCCGCCTTTAAAGAGTGAGGCAACACTGGTGAGGAGAGGTAAGACTGTTGCTCTTTTCATTAGTGTGTTAAAACGTGGTAAAAAGAGGAAGTGAACGAGAGAGGGAGGAGCAGAGATCTGTTTTTCTTCAGAGGAAGTGAATCTGTTCTACAGTCTCTGGCAGCAGATGAAATGGAGCAGCAAGAAAATCACCTGGACAGAGAAAGATTCTGCTGTTGGATCTGTGAGGATCTACTGAAGGATCCGGTGACTACTGTCTGTGGACACAGCTTCTGTAAGAGCTGTATTAACACCCACTGGGACAAAGAGGAGGAGAGAGGAAGCTACAGCTGTCCTCAGTGTAGACAGACCTTCACACCGAGGCCTGTCCTGGAGACAAGCACCATGTTAGCTGATTCACTGGAGGAGCTGAAGAAGACTGGACTCCAAGCTGCTCCTGCTGATCACTGCTATGCTGGACCTGAAGATGTGGCCTGTGATGTCTGCACTGGGAGAAAACTGAAAGCTCTCAAGTCCTGTTTGGTTTGTTTGGCCTCTTATTGTGAGAAACACCTCCAGTCTCATCTTCAGTCAGCTCCATTAAAGAAGCACAAGCTGGTGGAGCCCTCGGAGAACATCTGCTCTCGTCACTACGTGGTGATGGAGATGTTCTGCCGCACTGATCAGCAGTGTATCTGTTACCTCTGCTCTGTGGAGGAACATAAAGACCACGACACAGTGTCAGCTGCAGCAGAAAGGACTGAGAGGCAGAGAGAGCTCGGGCTGAGGAGACAAACAATCCAGCAGAGAGTCCAGGACAGAGAGAAAGACGTGAAGCTGCTTCAACAGGAGGAGGAGGCCGTCAATGGCTCTGCTGATAAAGCAGTGGAGGACAGTGAGGAGATCTTCACTGAGATGATCCCTCTGCTGGAGAAAAGAAGCTCTGATGTGGAGCAGCAGATCAGATCCCATCAGGAAACTGAAGTGAGTCGAGTCAGAGAGCTTCAGGAGAGACTGGAGCAGGAGATCACTGAGCTGAAGAGGAAAGACCATGAACTGAAGCAGCTCTCAGACACAGAGGATCACAACCAGTTTCTACACAACTACCCCTCACTGTCACCACTCACTGAATCTACACACTCATCCAGCATCAGGATCCGTCCTCTGAGGAACTTTGAGGACGTGACAGCAGCTGTGTCACAGGTCGGATGGCAACTACAGGACATTCTGAGAGAGACAGAGACACAGATTTTACAGATTGTGTCTCGAGTGGATGTGTTACTGCCACAACCAGAGATGAAGAACAGAGCGGACTTCTTACAATATTCACAGGAAATCACACTGGATCCAAACACAGCAGACGGATGTCTGTTATTATCTGAGGGAAACAGAAAAGTAACATGGATGAGAAAAGAACAGTCTTATAATAACAAACAAAGATTCAGTGATGGGTTTCAGGTCCTGAGTAGAGAGTGTCTGACTGGACGTTGTTACTGGGAGGTGGAGGTGGAGGAGGGGGTGTACGGTGTTGGTGTAGCAGTCGCATACAAGAATATCAAAAGAAAAGGACACTCATGTGATAGTATATTTGGATACAATGATAAATCTTGGAAATTATCTTGTCATGGAAACAGTTATGACTTTCATTGCAACAACCGCAGGACTCCAGTGTCAGGTCCTTGGTCCTCCAGAATAGGAGTGTACCTGGATCACAGAGCAGGTGTTCTGTCCTTTTACAGCGTCTCTGACACCATGACTCTCCTCCACAGAGTCCAGACTAGGTTCTATCGGGGTCTCTGTGCTGGATTACAGGTTCGTACTGGAGCCACAGCTGAGTTCTGTAAACTCAAATAGTCTTGAGTCATTAAAAGCAGTGATTTAGATTCTGTATGTAAATCTTTAACTTCTTTTGTCTCCATGTTTGTTGATCAAAGTTCGTCGCGTTGACGTTTCGGCTCTGCACAGAGATCAGCTGTCAATCAAACACTGACCTTCCTTTATCACACATATTTAGTTCTCACTTCACTCTGGTTGTACTGCAGCTCTCATCACATGGTTTTCTTATACATGTGATTATACATTTAAACATTTCTGAACTTTTCTGCTCCTGACGTTCAAATAATGATGGAGACATATGAGGCTCATTACCTGGATTTGGTTGAAGCTCACAAATGATATTAATTCGAGCTTGTTCATAAAAAACATGTCCATGCATATGTTGCATTGTTTCCTGTGCTGCTGTAAAACTGATGTTCTCACTAATCTGTCATAATCATCTCGGGGGTCGTGCGGGAACAAAGAAAATCAAAAGACTGATAAAACATTTTTAATTTGCATAGTTTACTTTAAATTTGATGTTAAAAAAATAAAAAAATAGTCTAAAATATGCTTTTTTCGAAATGTTTTTAATTTGTATATATCATTTCTGGAAATCATCTAGTGAAAAGCAGCTTTTCTGGACAGAAACAAATGTATTAATGTTGGTGATGGATTTAAATAAATAGTAAGTACATATATAAAATGCATCCAAAATAAATTTGCAGTCTTCAGCTGCTATGTATGTATATATATGTATATATATATAATGCTTGTGCTTTTGATGTTTAATTTAACATCTACTTTGATTATTAAATATTGAGGAGGCGGGGTTTGGGACCCTTACTGCAGACGGCCACCAGGGGGCGATCAAGAAGATTTGGCTTCACTTTTGGGAGCGGTCATGTCGTCCATCTTTATTAACAGTGTGTGTTTATGTGAATGGGGAGCGAGTGTGTTTATACATACAGTCAGGTTTGAGTGGGGTTGGAGGAGGAGGTGGAGGGGGGGGCGTGGCGCAGGTATAGGACACCTCCAGGTACCGGGTGGGCTCCTCACAGTCGTATTCACCAAACACTCGCTCAGTGACGGGGACCTCACACGTCCTCCTGTTCCCACAGCTGCAGATCCAAACAGACACAACTCCATCAGAACCAGAACAAGTGAGGAGCCGCTGGTTCTGGTTCCTGTTCATTCTTCTTTTAAACTAGTGCTGTCAAACGATTAAAATATTGTATCGTGATTAATCGCATTTATGTCATAGTTAACTCACGATTAATCGCAATTAATCGCACATTTTTATCTATTCTAAATGTCCCTTCATTACATTTTTTCGTTTTAATGCTCTTATCAACATGGAAAAGTGGATTGGCTTGCTTTATGCAAATGTTTTATTTTATCGAGAAACAACATTGCCAAACAGTGCGGTACAAAATAAAATTATAAAGTGCACATTTCAGGTAAACAAGGACTCAGCCTATAGTGCAGTTAAACCATGGCTTAATATTAAAAAAAATTCAAGTTTGCTGTGAACATAGCAGTCAGGCCGCTTATTTCAGAAACAATGAACCATAAGTTAGGTTACCAATAAAATGTAAGCCTACTACTTCTTTGCTTTAAGCTAGCTACTCAAACAGACAAGCAACAAAATAACAGACAAACAAAATACACAGGCAAGTGTCGGCCTACTTTGTTAAAATGGGTTTGCGTTAACGCCGTTAATAACGCGTTAAACTGACAGCTCTATTTTAAAGTTCATTCAAACTCAGAAAACGCTGATCCCCCCGGTACAGAACTGTGTCTCTGCCAGAACCTCCGTCTATGAGATCTGCTCCAGGTCCAGGAATGAAGACGTCTCTGCCAGAGTTTCCCATCATTGTGTCGTCTCCATCCTCGCCATACAGAGTATCGTCTCCTAACCCACCAATCAGGATATCGCTTCCTTTTCCTCCTATCAGTGTGTCATCTCCTTGACCTCCTTCCAAGGTGTCGTCCTTCCACCCACCAATAAGCGTGTTGTCTTCATGGTTACCTAGGATGTCATTGGACTGGGAGGGGCAACCTTGCACTTTGTGGACCTTTGACAGATTTTGCCAAGTTGGGTACATCACAAGTACAGGTTATATTCTGATATTGGTCTTTAATGAAGAGAATGTCCATGACTAGATCTGGTGAGAAGTTGCTGATGTTTTTAGTTCCTTGGCCTGGTGTGATAACGTACCAGTCCTCACCTCCTCTACCCTGAAGGTTATCATCACCTCCTCCTGGGAGGAACACGTTGTGCTCTTTGTTCCCTCTGATGTCATCAGAAAAGTCGGACCCACGGACCTCTGTCACACTTTCATACGCCTCAGACTCCTCGAGGTCCATCAGCTGAGGAGATGTGGACTTGCTGTAATCAATACTGAAGCTTTTTATGCAGCTGGTGAATGTGTGAGCATGCAGACAATCATCCTTGTGAGCTGAGAGTTTGAAAGAGATCATGTCGTTGGTGATGAAGAACAAGTGTCTGTCGTTCGCTGATCGGAACCAGTTCAGTAAAGTCACGTTAATGTCTGTAGTCGCATGTGAAGCTGTCAGAACGACATCATCCCCTCGTACTGTGACTCTACAAGTCTTTAGATCTGCTTCTATTAGAGCCACGTCTGTTTCATTGTCTTTGGAGTAATTTTCAATCATCACTGAAGAATGAATTCTACCTTTCACCATGTAGATGTCTCCTCCTTCACCACCAGTCAGGTGATCTTCACCTCCTCCTCCATCCATGAGGTTCTTCTCTGCATTTCCAATGAGCACATCATCAAACTGAGAGCCAAAGATGTTTGTAACTCTCTGTAAAAGTGGCTGTGATGCGTTCACATATTCACCATGTTTCATAAACATCTTGTTAATTCCTCTGGCCACCAGCCGAACAGAAGAAACCACAGTGGAAGAAATCTCGAATAAGACTCCGTCTCCTGACATCATGTTCATGTGACGATACAGTTCTCCTGAAAACCAGTTTTGAATGGTCACAGTGTGGTCGCTCTCATACATAAACACAACGTCGTTCCCAGATTTAGACACAGAAATGTGACTGTAGTTAGCAGTGAAGTGAAGAGTGTCCAGAGCTTTAGATGGATCGTAGTTGTTAATGATTGTTTTACCGCCGTTGACAGGGATGATGTATGTGTCCTTTCCACCAGCGCCTTCGACGTTACTTCTCTGAGGACCGAGGAAGAATATGTCATCACCTGGTTCCCCATAGAGCTGGTAGTAGTAAGTCAACATCAGCTCCATCACTCGCTTGTCCTCTGATTTGTCAACTGCAAAAAGGCGATTCGAATCTGTTTCCTTTGTATTTTCCATATCTTGAATTTGACACGGCTTCATAACCAGAAACCTCTGTCACAGAGCCAGATGGTATGATCATGAGTATTTTATTATGTAATGTCTTATACTGTAATTCATGTGACTCTACCAGGCTAAGAATGATATCATTGCTTCCTTGCGTGTTAATGTTCCAACGCTTTTCCCCAAAAGTCTCATTACTACATACAAAATAGTTCATGCAGAACTGAGACTGACCCTGATCAGTATGGAGGACCATAAATGACTTAAAGGGACTCTTACCTTTGTTGCATTTTTACACTTTTTTTGGATAAGGTTAAATTGGTATTAATAAGGTAATGACACTCTAAAATTTAAGACAGACCCACCAGGAGTAAAAACAAACAATTATTTCACTCTCATAATATTTAGTGAAAACTTCAACCAATAAAATTCTTCGGACCGAAGGACCTTATTGGCCGACAGATCTGTCTGTTTGCTGCATGGACATGCAGGTTTTCCGTCTGCTTCTTGTGGCGCATTCGGGCCCGCGTCATCAAGGCATGTGAATGTAAATGTATATAACTTACCGAATCCATTGCTTTGGTAAACAAAAACTCACGTGCGTGCGTGGAGGCAGTAATTGTAAGTCTGCTTGTAAATAAAGTTTCTTCAAAAAAACACCGCGGATGGGAACGAGAGGGTGGGCATTGGAGGAAGGCGGGATGATTTGAATGTGCTGTAATTCTCAAATGCAACAAAGGTAAGAGTCCCTTTAAGTATAAATAAATAAATTAATGTATAAATAAATACAGAAATAAATAAATACAAATAAATAAATACAGAAATAAATAAATACAAATAAATAAATACAGAAATAACTAAATGAATGTCTTAAGTATATTTCCACATTTGTTTATTTCCACATTTCTGTGTCCGTATGCTAATGAGAAAGGCGGCCCTAACCGCAGTCTCAAGCAGGATTGGTTACAGGAGTGTAATGATCCAGCCCTGCTACTTCTGCTTTTTTTCATTGGGATGATTTAGGTATCAGTGGTCCTCACTGTGAGCGTCACGTCTCGTGTTCTACTGAGCACATGGAGCGAGCAGAGAGGAGGAGGAAACAGAAACTCCAGCTCGGTACAAACCACCTGCAGCTTCTGCTCTGATCATGAAGCAGCTGATCTCTGAGCAGATGTGACCAGAGACACTCTGTGTTTCCATAGAATAACAAAAGTGCTGCGAATAGATGCACTGTATGAATGTGTGTGTGAATGGGTGAATGTAAAACTGTACTGTAAAGTGCTTTGAGTCATCAAGACTAGAAAAGCGCTATATAAATACAAAACCATTTACCATTTACACACACTCACACACAAACACAAACACAAACACAAACACAAACACAAACACAAACACACACACACTCACACAAACAAACACACCTCCTGGTGTCCTGTCCTCGATTAGAGGTCTGTACTTTACTGCAGCAGTGGGTGGAGCCTCTGGGGGAGAACTTTTCTCTCCCGGTGTTTGTTATTGGTCCTAAATACTACAAAAGAAACAGAGCAACTCTAGTCCTGGTAAACTTCCTGTTTGTCTAAACTGGCCACCTTCTACATCCTGACCAGCAACCTGGACTTTATTGATTCAGAGAAATATCTTCAACATAAACAATCAATATAAACACGAAATAACAATCAATGACTCTGTACTACAATTTAATGATAAAAATTCAACACACACACTTGTCTCTATATAGTTGTGGGGACACTCATTGACATAATGCACTTGACTGCTTAACTCTCTCAACTCAATGTTTAACCCACCTTAACTTTAACCTAAACTAACTCTAACCTTCACCCTCTAAACAGCCCATTGAACCTGATCACTACAGGACAAACACACACTCCCCTGCTTCACATGCACGTGTGTCTTCTGATGTTTCTCATTTTTATTCTGCTGAAGAAGGAAGGAAGTATTTTTTTATTGGTCCAAAAAATAAAAGTGGAACCGCAGAGCAAACCGCCTGGCATTTCAGAATAAAAGTTGGACATCAGAAAACAAAGTCTCAGTTCACAACAAAATCTAATCAGAGGTTTTGAACAAAGATAAATGACAGGTCAAGAAACAGGAAGTAACTTGTACATTTAAATTTCATTCATTCAAAGTACAAAGTTTGATTTGATGCTTTAACCTTTATACTGAGCTGCATTATTGAGCTTTTATTTTGAATAGTTGAAAACTTGGGCCTGAAGATTGTGTCATAATAATAATATAATTACATGTGTGCTATGCCTAGTGATGAGTGATGGCGAGATGAAGCTTCATGAAGCTTTGAAGCTTTCCATCCAATTGGTTCGCTCATGGGCCGAAGCTTCATGGGGCTTCATTTGCTCTACTGCACTATCAAGTGGACATTAAATGTAAATGTAATTATAATGAAGCCATGGAACATGGTGTGTGAAGCTTTGAATTGAAAAAATGAATGAATGATGTTTGTGATACCAATACATAAACGATTATTATTAATATGGTGTCTGTCTTTATGATACAATGGCTGGGTCAAAAGTGAAAGTGGAAACAAATTGGTGAGAGGGTTGTGATGTGAATGTGCTTGTGTTACTTTGTTTGTGACTGTGCTTTTGTGTGTGGGGGGACAAAATGTAACATGTACAATAGGGATAACTGTTTATTAATTTTTATTTAAAAACAACTTTTCAACAGTGCTGGGTTTCAGGCGGTCTCTTTTTTTTTAAATAATTTTGCCTGCTCGCCTGAAAATATAGTTTCAAAGGGCACAGATGAAGCTGGGGTACAAAGAAAAGATACTGCAAGTTTGTACAAGTTAGGGAGTTAATTCCACCCCCCCCAAAAACTATAGATATATATTATATATATAATATATATATATAATATATATAATATAATAAGAGAATGTAGACGGTGTGGCAACAAAGGCAGCCGCCTTTAAACCGTGTGGCAACAAAGGCAGCCGCCTTTAAACTGTGTGAAATCAAAGGCAGCCGCCTTTAAAGAGTGAGGCAACACTGGTGAGGAGAGGTAAGACTGTTGCTCTTTTCAATAGTGTGTTAAAACGTGGTTAAAAAGAGGAAGTGAACGAGAGAGGGAGGAGCAGAGATCTGTTTTTGTTCAGAGGAAGTGAATCTGTTCTACAGTCTCTGGCAGCAGCTGAAATGGATCAGCAAGAAAATCACCTGGACAGAGAAAGATTCTGCTGTTGGATCTGTGTGGATCTACTGAAGGATCCGGTGACTACTGTCTGTGGACACAGCTACTGTAAGAGCTGTATTAACACCCACTGGGACAAAGAGGAGGAGAGAGGAAGCTACAGCTGTCCTCAGTGTAGACAGACCTTCACACCGAGGCCTGTCCTGGAGAAAAGCACCATGTTAGCTGATTCACTGGAGGAGCTGAAGAAGACTGGACTCCAAGCTGCTCCTGCTGATCACTGCTCTGCTGGACCTGAAGATGTGGCCTGTGATGTCTGCAATGGGAGAAAACTGAAAGCTCTCAAATCCTGTTTGGTTTGTCTGGCCTCTTATTGTGAAAAACACCTCCAGCCTCATCTTCAGTCAGCTCCATTGAAGAAGCACAAGCTGGTGGAGCCCTCGAAGAAGCTCCAGGAGAACATCTGCTCTCATCACTACGAGGTGATGGAGATGTTCTGCCGCACTGATCAGCAGTGTATCTGTTCTCTCTGCTCTGTGGAAGAACATAAAGACCACGACACAGTGTCAGCTGCAGCAGAAAGGACTGAGAGGCAGAGAGAGCTCGGGCTGAGGAGACAAACAATCCAGCAGAGAGTCCAGGACACAGAGAAAGACGTGAAGCTGCTTCAACAGGAGGAGGAGGCCGTCAATGGCTCTGCTGATAAAGCAGTGGAGGACAGTGAGGAGATCCTCACTGAGATGATCCGTCTGCTGGAGGAAAGAAGCTCTGATGTGGAGCAGAAGATCAGATCCCAGCAGGAAACTGAAGTGCGTCGAGCCAGAGAGCTTCGGGAATGGAAGCAGCTCTCAGACGCAGATTACAACCAATTATACAGCTACCCCTTTCATTCACCACTCAGTGGATCTACACACTCATCCAGCGTCAGGATCCGTCCTCTGAGGTACTTTAAGGACGTGATAGAAATTTTACAGATTGTGTCTCAAGTGGATGTTTCACTGCCACAACCAGAGCCAGAGACCAGAGCTGACTTCTTAAAATATTCCCAGGAAATCACACTGGATCCAAACACAGCACACAGACGTCTGTTATTATCTGAGGGAAACAGAAAAGTAACTTATATGAGTGAAGATCAGTCTTATTCTGATCATCCAGACAGATTCATTTATTGGTGTCAGGTCCTGAGTAGAGAGAGTCTGACTGGGCGTTGTTACTGGGAGGTGGAGATGGAGGTGGGGGTGGGAGGATTTGAAGTAGCAGTCGCATACAAAAATATCAGAGAACAAGAATACAAAGAGGAATATTTATTTGGAAACAGTAATAAATCTTGGTCATTATCTTGTGATGTAAACGGTTATGACTTTAATGGTGAAATCTATGACACTCCAGTGTCAGGTCCTGTGTCCTCCAGAGTAGGAGTGTACCTGGATCACAGTGAAGGTGTTCTATCCTTCTACAGCATCTCTTACACCATGACTCTCCTCCACCGACTCCAGACCACATTCACTCAGCCGCTCTGTGCTGGAGTTAGGCTTTGTTCTGGAGCCACAGCTGAGTTCTGTAAACTCAAATAGACTCGAGTCATTAAAAGCAGTGATTTAGATTATGTGTGTAAATCTTTAACTTCTTTTGTCTCCATGTTTGTTGATCAAAGTTCGCCGTGGTGACGTTTCTGCTCCGCACAGAGATCAGCTGTCAATCAAACACTGACCTTACTTTATCTTACATATTTAGTTCTCACTTTGTAAAGGCAGAAATCTATAATTACACTGACATGAACGTGTTTGAAAGAACTGATGTTGCTGTTGTTTTCTGAATCAAAGTAGAAATCCGGTTGTGTGATGTTTTAGAACCTGTGTTGATCCTGATCCTCATCAATGAGCTGATTATTTGTTCTTTTCTTTTCCACATGTGAGATGGAGGTGAAACAAACTGAGTGTGTGTCCATGAACTCACTGAACAAGAGTCACTGAACAGACTTTACTGATGAAATGATCAATGAACTCAGAGCGTCAATATGTCCAACAGGTCAACATCAGTCTGGTTGGATTCACAGAGCATCAGTGTTATGGGATGTTTGGTCACATTGTAAATGTGGAACCAAGTTTGTTTTTATCACGGCTCATCTCTCTAAAGTGTGAATCCTCTCGTCCTCAATGTATTTACATATTTAGTGAGCGGGCTTATTGATCTGCTGCTGCGTAGGTTTCTGTTCTTTTTGATTTTCCTGATCTGAACTAGCAGTTCCATTGGACAGTGTCCTGATCGAGTCCCTCTGAGGGTTTGTTCTGCAGCTCTCATCACATGGGTTTCTTATACATGTGATTATACATTTAAATCTCTTATATATGTATAAGGCAATAAAAATCTAATGTGTGAAGAAGCTGAAGTTGAAATAAAGAATAAATCCAGTCTGTTCTTCTGTCTTCATTCAAAGCTGATGGAGACAAAGTGTTCGGTCTGATAGATTCATAGTTATAGTCATAACTTATATCCAGTGATGCCGGTAACGCGTTACTCTAATCTGACCACTTTTTTCAGTAACGAGTAATCTAACGCGTTACTATTTCCAAACCAGTAATCAGATTGAAGTTACTTGTCCAAGTCACTGTGCGTTACTATTTTGTCATTAATAGTAAAATATATATTTGATTGAGAGATCGTCAGGTGTGCCGTGGGAAATTATTATCGCGGCTGGGGGAGCGGTCGCCCCTTCGCTCTCCTCTCTACGCAGCCGGGGGCTCTGTGTGCTCTGTGCGCCTCGACGTATTTTGGGATGGGATGTCCTCGTCCGCGGCGCCTCACGGCGTCTCTGGTGCGGGGGCTTCCTTTCTCTTGGACCGAGGGGTGGTGTCCATCGCCGGTGCGGAAGGCGGGCCGTCAGAGGGGACCGGGTACGGCGCCTAGCAGCTGACTGAGAACTGGTGTGGACCACTCGCCCCACTCCACTGTTTCACTCATTACATGCGATAACTACATAAGACCAAAGTTATGGTCACCACATGTAGTATCAGCCTACATGTGGTGTTATACTCTTGTATTGTTTTGTAAAACCACTCCTTGCTTCTCTAATGCTGTGAACAACAAATACAATGTTCATAAAACATGTTGAAAAGAATTTAATAGTTACATTTATAAACAATGTAGATCATAAATAGTAAGTTTTGCCATTACAGTGTTAACAGTTAAATATGTCAGGTCAAGAAAGACTGTCTTTATTTTATTTTAGAAAAACAAGTATTTATGTTAAGTGCAGTCAAGAAAGACTGTCTTTATTTTATTTTTATAAAAACATGTATTTTTTCAGGAAATCGTTTTTAAGTTCAACTTAAAATGTCCGGAGATACATTGTGCGTTGTTGTTTTGTACATTATTGTTAAAAATGCACTTTTAATAAAGTGAGTGTTGGCAAAACCGGTTGTCCTTTTTAAGTTGAGCCGACGGGGGTGTTGTCGGCAGCTTCTGAATGTAACTAATAAAGTAACTTGTAATCTAACTTAGTTACTTTTAAAATCAAGTAACTTGTAATCTAACTAAGTTACTTTTAAAATCAAGTAATCTGTAAAGTAACTAAGTTACTTTTTCAAAGTAACTGTGGCAACACTGCTTATATCTATCCAAAGCCTTTACCTTGGATGACTAGAACCATCAGGGTCGCCATGAACAGCACCGCGGAACCCAATAGAGCGGGGGATGCCACTGTGACTCTGGAGAACCTGGAGAACTTCCACAAAGTTCTGAAAGAGGAAGCCCCCCCCAAGTTAGGATTTATTGAATTATATCGATGACTCCCCTTACTTCATCAGACGACTAGGCAGTTGAAATGGGAAGAAACATATATCCCTCTCCGCACCCCCCCTTCCAAACATAAAAGAGAACCTGTGGAAACCTTCAGTTGTCATTAAAACTCCAAAGGTTTAGTTTATCCAGTCTGGGCCACCGTAAAAAACTAGGCTGCCTGAATTGAGAGGACCTGCTCCTGATGTTAATATAAAGTAATGTAAAATATTTAAATATCAACGGCCCATTCTAGAGTAAAGAAAACAACTTTTGTTCTGCCAATAGATCCTTTCACCTAAATCTTACACACTGGATGTTAAAAACACACATACAGGGTTTAAGAACTTAAGAAGTACTGACGTACAAGTAAGAGCAAAAGTCAAATGCTGTGAAAAAAGTCACCAAATTGTTAATAATTGTTTCAAAAACTACTAAACTTTAGTGAGGAGAACTTCACCTAGAACCAAACATATTGTTCATAAGAATCCTTTATAGACTTTTCTCATAATAAAATCAGGGTTTGAAGGCGTTATCCTTGTTCGCCCTTTAAATCCAGTCTCTCTTACTGCTGCTGTGCAGGATTTGTTACGTCCAGTCCTGGTTACTAAAGTTAAGTTGGCCTGATATTTATCGTTTATTCTTCTGTTCTGTGTTGTGATTGTTTGCTCATCTCTCCTCTCGTTTCAGACTCCTCACTCCCTCCCTTGTGTGTGCTCCACCTTGGTGATTGTCTGCTCCTCCCCGATTGTTTGCACCTGTTCCTCATCACCTGGTGTGTTTAGTCTGTGTGTTCTTGTGTCGCGTTGCCAGTTCGTCTCTGTTTCCACGTGTCTCAAGCGTCCCAGCGATTCCTGTTATTAAGCTTCTAGTGATTCCGACCCCGGTTCGTGTAATCAACTCCACTTTTGCTTCTTCCCTGTCTGTACCTCTGCCTGCTCAACTATTGTCTACCCGTGTACCGAACCTGGACTGGATCTTCACCGAACCCTGCTACTGCCTGACACTTATTGGAATAATGTGTTGTTACCTGACTGCCACTCCGTGTACCATTATCCTCCAGTAAAAGCTTATTCCTTATCATCTCTGTCTCCGAGTCGAGCATTTGAATCCAACTCATCCCCGTACATTACAGGATTAGTGTCTCACCCAGACAGAGCGAGGGACGGACACAGGGAGGGAGAGGACGATTGGCTCAGACATGGCACAGGATCTGAGACACAGACTCTGAATGGGCTTCAACATAAACTGAAACAAAACAACCCAACATGTGAGCCTCATGTATGTGGACCTGCACAGAGCTGCGTGTACGGGAGCTGCCTGAAGCCTGATGGGGTCTGGACCCAGCCAGAGGGAAGAATCAGGTAGGAGAGATCTGCTCAGACCTCAGATCATCGTCAGGAGGAAACTGCAGCTGACGGACACAAAATGAAACATGCAGCATCAGACACATTATAAGGATTCATTGATGAGTCAGTGTGGATTTAAACTGTCGCTGCTGTAGACACAGATTGTGGATTTGACCTGGATCCTTCACAGTACTCTGGGAATATTGAAGTTCAGGTTGACCCAGCACACACATGTGATGTGAAGTCTGTCTTTCTGTTTACAATAATCAGCCACAGTGTTTTTATTCAGTAATAAGACCTGAGCTAACAAAGTTTACGAGCATCAAAATAATTCTAATGTGTAATAATATTAATCCTGGTTTCAAGTTCAACGGGCACATCACCTCTTATTACAGTCGATGTCAGATCCTCTGAGATTGAGTGATTGAGATTTGTAGTTTTAATTTGAGGCCACTTTAAACCTGCTTCTCAGATGAATCTGTGGATGGGTTATTCCACCTGTTCTGCCCTCAATGTAGAAAAATGTATGTTTACTCATTTATGCCTTTTAGTTGAAAAGGTCTGAAATCTGTCGAGCTGCTGTATTTGTCTTCAAACATTGACAAATAATAATTCTGTAACACTGCAACATCTTAATGTGAATTATTCTTTTGATTCCCACATCATTTGTTTCATGTGCAGGATCTGTTGATGGATCTTTTATTATAATTCTCATCAACACATATTTTATCCTCTGCTAATAAGTTGTTGTGATAATTCATTGTACCAGGAGATGGCAATGCATCATCAAAATGAGCTTGAGAAGAGGTTCCTGAACTTTCTGCTCCTGGCTCCAAATAATGATGGAGACATATGAGGCTCATTACCTCTGGATTTGGTTGAAGCTCACAAATGATATTAATTCGAGCTTGTTCATAAAAAACATGTCCATGCACATGTTGCAGTGTTTCCTGTGCTGCTGTTAACGGATATTCTCACTAATCTGTCATAATCACCTCGGGTGTCGTGTGGGAACTTAGAAAATCAGAAGACTGATAAAACATTTTTAATTTGCAGAGTTTACTTTAAATTAAAAAAAGAAAAGATTTGTCTAAAATATGCTTTTTTAATTTGTATATATTATTTCTGGAAATCATCTAGTGAAAAGCAGTTTTTCTGGAAAGAAACAATAAATAGGTGTAGCAATAACCCATCACTCACATTTGTTGGTCCCTCACTCTGGGTATTCAGAGCATTATTACTGATCAGTGCTTATTTAAATCATGCCAACCAAGCAGCTGCACTATTATCAGTTCTCTGATCCGTCCTCATGGTCATGTTGGGTTGTGCCGTTTGTCCGGGCCTCAGCGCTCACCTCTACCACAGTTCAGTTGAGTTCAGCATCGTAAAAATATCTGGAGCCTGTTTTGATTCAAGTAGATGAGAAAGTTCAAATGTTTTTGCTCCATCGTGCATCAATATGATGTGGACACAGCTGTAATGCTCTTTAGAAAGTAGCACCATCCAATTTAAAAGGTGCTGTTGCGTTTCAAACACAAACACTATGACATCACACATGCACAAACACACGCACACTGCTGGAAATCCTCTCAGGTTTACCTCACCTGACCTGCAGGTCCTTTTGTATCTGGGAGGGATTACAAGAGAGGAGAGGTTCTGGTGAAGGTAAAAAACAACTTTCCTATGAATATAAATCATCCTTAAGACAAATGAAACCTAACCCTGAGACGATTTACACCCAGCAGGCGCTGTTTCCCCCTGTGAGGCAACGCTCACTTATACTGTAACAGTACAGTTTCATAGTGACATCATAGTAATTCCTACCACATCATCAATTATTTTTCAGTCTGTAGAAGCTCTAGGTGCTTCCTAAAGGTGGTTGATGCAGATCAACATGACATCATTTGATGATGAATCATTTTCTGATCAATATAAGCTTTTATGATTTTTAGTATAAGAATATCGATTTCTTGTGTTTTTCAGACCATATTCCCATTGACCTTTGACCTTTGTCTGACTGGTTTCAAAAGTGAATCATCTGGATGTAAACTCCCCAGTAATATTTCTACTATGTTGTGAAAATGTGTCAATGTGTTATTAGTAGTTATTTTGTTCACACACACAAACATGGCATAAACAATACAATCCTTCCAGCTGAGAGATCTTTGCTGTACTAAGCTTCACTATGTGGAAGACATACATATTTACATGTAGTCGATATATCTATCTAACCCGACTTGTGTGTGAGTCAGTGAACAAACACGTCTGATCTCAGTTACAGAGAGCCCCCCCTCCCCCCCCCCCAGCACAGCCCTGCAACAACACTGAATCGGATTCAGTCGACTTGTCTCCACGTCCTCCTGCCATCCTCATCACAGCTCCGTCCCGAGAGAGCGTCCATGTCTCCACATCCACCATGACCATAGCCGACTCCGCCAAAGAGCGAAGGCCGTCCTCCTCTCCCTTCGTAGTGGGGAAGAAACGGTGAGCAGACAGTGACTGAAAACCTTCTGTCACACCAGGTCAACTGAGAACCAGAGTCAGGTGAGATCAGATGTTAAACCAACATGTGGCAAAGGTCGTATTCAACCCAAGTATTGTTGTATTCATAGCCTTGGAAATGTAATAAGATTTCTTATGTTTTCGGACATGGAAGTTTAATTTTCAAAGTCAATACATTTTCATTTTAGATGGATTTTATAATGTATCAAGATAATGTCTATATGCCCAACGGCCTGGTGTCACACTGTCAGTGTGTCTTTTGTGTTGTTCTTGGGTCGGATTGACTCAGAGTGTGTGTTTGTGTATCTGCATGCATGTGTGAGATCATCCATAAGCCCTGACCGGTCAGGTAGAGGGTTAGGGTGACACAAGGATTGTCATTATCCAATTCTCCTGGGTGTAGTTGAGACCAATGGATTGTCATTCTCGATTCTTCTGGGGGGCCAGTTAGACCCCCAGGGAGGGCGCTGGGGTGCTGCACTGTCAATCAATCAATTAATCAATCAAATTCTATTTGTATAGCCTATATTCACAAATCACAATTTGTCTCATAGGGCTTTAACATGGTGAGACATCCTCTGTCCTTAACCCTCAGCAAGAGTCAGGACAAACTACTAAAAACCCTTTTAACAGGTAAGACTACGTAGAAACCTCAGAGAGACACATGTGAGGATCCGTCTCCCAGGACGGACACAAGGGACACAGATGTGTAGAGGAGAACATCATCAGGAGAAAGGTTTTAGCAGCAATGATGAGGGTAAACATTTTGAAGGAGAAATTCAATACTATATGTAAAGCAGTCCTTCTGCATCATAGTCTCTGGTCAGCAGCAAGATCATGATCCAGCATCAGGACCAGATCCACTATAGTCCACAGTCATACTCCCTGTTTATCAAGGTCATAGCAGTGAGACACCGCCAAATAAGGGTTCCATCCTGTCAGGAAGACAGTATCACAGCAGTGAGACATCTGGTCAGTGGAATTTTCCTCCACACACGTTTAATACATTATTGCACAACAACGTGGACACGTGAACGTTAGCTTTTGGTCTGCTTTTAATTTCTGGTTTGTTCTGGCTTCTTGGAAGCAGTGACATGAAATTCTAATTCTAAAGTAAATAATGAGAGTTTAGATACCTGTGCTCAACAGTTTGTTGCTTTCCTGTTTCAACATGTCAGTCCTTGTGCACAAAGACCTGCTCTTCACAGTTTGGTGTGTTAAAACGGGCCTGCACCAAATGTCAGCACAATCACACACCAGTGGGAGGAACAGGCTTTTCCACCCAGCGTCAGTGTCATATCTCATTCATGCTCTTGTGCCGGGATCAGAACCAAATCCCTGCAGCAGCTTCAAGATCTGGTGTTCTGGCAGAGATGCAATCCTGAAGAACCCAAGATGCATTGCATCAACGATTGAACGACTGATGTCTGGTGCCTCTGCTGCTGCGTTGAGGTCTGGAGACACCAGAGCAACGACCTGAGCTGTGACTGTGTCTCAGTCTCTAGTTTCAAGTCTTCTTCAAACAGCTGATGTTCATTTACTGAATCATGATCATTTATAGTCAAACAGACCATAAAGCACTGTGGACACTGTGAGTTAACTCATAAAAAAAATATATTTTTCAAAGTAATTGTTGCGTTTCTTCTTAAAATTATAAAATAAACGGAGCCCCCTATGGGACACGGGACTCGAGATCTCGCGAAACTTTCTCAAGATCTCGAGAAAGTTTAGGACAATGTACATCCGGCGGGGCGCCACAGAGCAGGGAAGCCGAGGTTGAGCGGCTGCCGGGACAGCCTTCTTACTCGCGGAAGAGACGTGCATACACCCACCCCCCCTCCCCACCCCACACACACACACACAGTCTTATGACTTAGCATCTCATTATTATGACTTAGTATCTCATAATTATGACTTAGTATCATGGGTACTGTGTGTGTGTGTGTGTGTGTGGGGGGGGGTGTATGCTTGTCTCTACTCTACTGTGATATCCACTAAAACTGATATCACATGTATTTTTTAGTTATTATCCGATGATGACCGATCATGACTTCGGATCGCTCCGTCACTTTAACGCTGGCGGTCCTGTACTGTGCTCGTCACGTTACGTCTCGTGTTGTGTGGAGCGGGAACTACGTGCACACGGTGTTTAAACATGTGTTTCATGAGCTCAAACAAACACAAAGTAAACATCAGTCCTGTAGGTGTCCTAATAACTTGTGATCAGTGCTGGTGTTTATTGTTAAAGTGTAAAGTGAACTCGGGACAGAGGGACGTGAGGCGGAAGCAGACTCCGACACACACAGGACGAGCGGACTTTTAGTGAGCGTCTGTTCTGATTCTGGAGCAGCGCTGGTTGTAATTATTCTAATGCTAAGACAATGAACGGAGCAGAAAACATGGATCGATCCTGTTATGTCTCTGTATCGATGCACAGTCGCCCACTTCCGCGAGTAAGGCGGCTGTCCCCGCAGCCGCTCAGCCTCGGCTTCCCTGCTCTGTGGCGCCCGCCGGATGTACATTGTCCTAAAGTTTAAAGTTTCTCGAGATCAAACGCCATCTGCTGATGAAGGTCACGTGATGGAGAAGATAAAGACACATGAACAGTTTCACTTGATGTCTGATGGATTTTATTCACTTCAAATGATTTTAATTATTCAGTCACATGACATCAAACAGGACAGAAACGACGTGTGTTCTAACGTCTGAGCTCATTGGATCGTTTCAGCTCTGACACCAGGTTCTGCTTCGTCTCTCGTTGGAGTCGATGCGTCTTCACACTGTTCTGTCCAGAGAGATGAACAATAAAGTTTTAAATTCATCAGGCTTCGGTGGCGGGTTTGTCTTCACCTGCAGAGAAAATGTCAGGATGTTAAAATGTGGGAGTAATGACAAACAGGACGTGCTATATGACATCGTGACACCAGGGGGGGCTAAAGCCACTGAGTTTAAAGGTAGAGGACGTGTATTTATATTTTTCTCTTTATCATCAACTAACAGGAGGTGTCATGTAAATCATTATTTATACATTCAAAGTTAAAACGAACAGCCTCAGTGTGTAAACGTGTAAAAACGTTGTTGTGTCGACTCGTCTCCACTTCCTGCTGCTGCATAAAATGAAGCCAAAGAATCTCAGACACAGCCGACGCTGTGCTTGTGCTTTTGATGTTTAATTTAACATCTACTTTGATTATTAAATATGGAGGAGGCGGGGTTTGGGACCCTTACTGCAGACGGCCACCAGGGGGCGATCAAGAAGATTTGGCTTCACTTTTGGGAGCGGTCATGTCGTCCATCTTTATTAACAGTGTGTGTTTATGTGAATGGGGAGCGAGTGTGTTTATACATACAGTCAGGTTTGAGTGGGGTTGGAGGAGGAGGTGGAGGGGGGGGCGTGGCGCAGGTATAGGACACCTCCAGGTACCGGGTGGGCTCCTCACAGTCGTATTCACCAAACACTCGCTCCGTGACGGGGACCTCACACGTCCTCCTGTTCCCACAGCTGCAGATCCAAACAGACACAACACCATCAGAACCAGAACAAGTGAGGAGCCGCTGGTTCTGGTTCCTGTTCATTCTTCTTTTAAACTAGTGCTGTCAAACGATTAAAATATTGTATCGTGATTAATCGCATTTATGTCATAGTTAACTCACGATTAATCGCAATTAATCGCAAATTTTTATCTATTCTAAATGTCCCTTCATTACATTTTTTCGTTTTAATGCTCTTATCAACATGGAAAAGTGGATTGGCTTGCTCTATGCAAATGTTTTATTTTATCGAGAAACAACATTGCCAAACAGGGCGGTACAAAATAAAATTATTAAGTGCACATTTCAGGTAAACAAGGACTCAGCCTATAGTGCAGTTAAACCATGGCTTAATATTAAAAAAAATTCAAGTTTGCTGTGAACATAGCAGTCAGGCCGCTTATTTCAGAAACAATGAACCATAACAGTTAGGTTACCAATAAAATGTAAGCCTACTACTTCTTTGCTTTAAGCTAGCTACTCAAACAGACAAGCAACAAAATAACAAACAAACAAAATACACAGGCAAGTGTCGGCCTACTTTGTTAAAATGGGTTTGCGTTAACGCCGTTAATAACGCGTTAAACTGTCAGCTCTATTTTAAAGTTCATTCAAACTCAGAAAACGCTGATCCCCCGGTACAGAACTGTGTCTCTGCCAGAACCTCCGTCTATGAGAAGTTGGGTACATCACAAGTACATGTTATATTCTGATATTGGTCTTTAATGAAGAGAATGTCCATGACTAGATCTGGTGAGAAGTTGCTGATGTTTTAAGTTCCTTGGCCTGGTGTGATAACGTACCAGTCCTCACCTCCTCTACCCTGAAGGTTATCATCACCTCCTCCTGGGAGGAACACGTTGTGCTCTTTGTTCCCTCTGATGTCATCAGTAAAGTTTGACCCACGGACCTCTGTCACACTTTCATACGCCTCAGACTCCTCGAGGTCCACCAGCAGAGGAGATGTGGACCTGCTGTAATCAATACTGAAGCTTTTTATGCAGCTGGTGAATGTGTGAGCATGAAGACAATCATCCTTGTGAGCTGAGAGTTTGAAAGAGATCATGTCGTTGTTGATGAAGAACAAGTGTCTGTCGTTCGCTGATCGGAACCAGTTCAGTAAAGTCACGTTAATGTCTGTAGTCGCATGTGAAGCTGTCAGAACGACATCATCCCCTCGTACTGTGACTCTACAAGTCTTTAGATCTGCTTCTATTAGAGCCACGTCTGTTTCATTGTCTTTGGAGTAATTTTCAATCATCACTGAAATATGAATTCTACATTTCACCATGTAGATGTCTCCTCCTTCACCACCAGTCAGGTGATCTCCACCTCCTCCTCCATCCATGAGGTTCTTCTCTGCATTTCCAATGAGCACATCATCAAACTGAGAGCCAAAGATGTTTGTAACTCTCTGTAAAAGTGGCTGTGATGCGTTCACATATTCACCATGTTTCATAAACATCTTGTTAATTCCTCTGGCCACCAGCCGAACAGAAGAAACCACAGTGGAAGAAATCTCGAATAAGACTCCGTCTCCTGACATCATGTCCATGTGACGATACAGTTCTCCTGAAAACCAGTTTTGAATGGTCACAGTGTGGTCGCTCTCATACATAAACACAACGTCGTTCCCAGATTTAGACACAGAAATGTGACTGTAGTTAGCAGTGAAGTGAAGAGTGTCCAGAGCTTTAGATGGATCGTAGTTGTTAATGATTGTTTTACCGCCGGTGACAGGGATGATGTATGTGTCCTTTCCACCAGCGCCTTCGACGTAACTTCTCTGAGGACCGAGGAAGAATATGTCATCACCTGGTTCCCCATAGAGCTGGTAGTAGTAAGTCAACATCAGCTCCATCACTCGCTTGTCCTCTGATTTGTCAACTGCAAAAAGGCGATTCGAATCTGTTTCCTTTGTATTTTCCATATCTTGAATTTGACACGGCTTCATAACCAGAAACCTCTGTCACAGAGCCAGATGGTATGATCATGAGTATTTTATTATGTAATGTCTTATACTGTAATTCATGTGACTCTACCAGGCTAAGAATGATATCATTGCTTCCTTGCGTGTTAATGTTCCAACACTTTTCCCCAAAAGTCTCATTACTACATACAAAATAGTTCATGCAGAACTGAGACTGACCCTGATCAGTATGGAGGACCATAAATGACTTAAAGGGACTCTTACCTTTGTTGCATTTTTACACTTTTTTTGGATAAGGTTAAATTGGTATTAATAAGGTAATGACACTCTAAAATTTAAGACAGACCCACCAGGAGTAAAAACAAACAATTATTTCACTCTCATAATATTTAGTGAAAACTTCAACCAATAAAATTCTTTGGACCGAAGGACCTTATTGGCCGACAGATCTGTCTGTTTGCTGCATGGACATGCAGGTTTTCCGTCTGCTTCTTGTGGCGCATTCGGGCCCGCGTCATCAAGGCATGTGAATGTAAATGTATATAACTTACCGAATCCATTGCTTTGGTAAACAAAAACTCACGTGCGTGCGTGGAGGCAGTAATTGTAAGTCTGCTTGTAAATAAAGTTTCTTCAAAAAAACACCGCGGATGGGAACGAGAGGGTGGGCATTGGAGGAAGGCGGGATGATTTGAATGTGCTGTAATTCTCAAATGCAACAAAGGTAAGAGTCCCTTTAAGTATAAATAAATAAATTAATGTATAAATAAATACAGAAATAAATAAATACAAATAAATAAATACAGAAATAAATAAATACAAATAAATAAATACAGAAATAACTAAATGAATGTCTTAAGTATATTTCCACATTTGTTTATTTCCACATTTCTGTGTCCGTATGCTAATGAGAAAGGCGGCCCTAACCGCAGTCTCAAGCAGGATTGGTTACAGGAGTGTAATGATCCAGCCCTGCTACTTCTGCCTTTTTTCATTGGGATGATTTAGGTATCAGTGATCCTCACTGTGAGCGTCACGTCTCGTGTTCTACTGAGCACAAGGAGCGAGCAGAGAGGAGGAGGAAACAGAAACTCCAGCTCGGTACAAACCACCTGCAGCTTCTGCTCTGATCATGAAGCAGCTGATCTCTGAGCAGATGTGACCAGAGACACTCTGTGTTTCCATAGAATAACAAAAGTGCTGCGAATAGATGCACTGTATGAATGTGTGTGTGAATGGGTGAATGTAAAACTGTACTGTAAAGTGCTTTGAGTCATCAAGACTAGAAAAGCGCTATATAAATACAAAACCATTTACCATTTACACACACTCACACACAAACACAAACACAAACACAAACACACACACACTCACACAAACAAACACACCTCCTGGTGTCCTGTCCTCGATTAGAGGTCTGTACTGTACTGCAGCAGTGGGTGGAGCCTCTGGGGGAGAACTTTTCTCTCCCGGTGTTTGTTATTGGTCCTAAATACTACAAAAGAAACAGAGCAACTCTAGTCCTGGTAAACTTCCTGTTTGACTAAACTGGCCACCTGGAAGATGTGAAGTGTTTCGAAGGCTTGGCAGCAGCTCACCTGAGAATAGAACACGCCTTCTACATCCTGACCAGCAACCTGGACTTTATTGATTCAGAGAAATATCTTCAACATAAACAATCAATATAAACACGAAATAACAATCAATAACTCTGTACTACAATTTAATGATAAAAATTCAACACACACACTTGTCTCTATATAGTTGTGGGGACACTCATTGACATAATGCACTTGACTGCTTAACTCTCTCAACTCAATGTTTAACCCACCTTAACTTTAACCTAAACTAACTCTAACCTTCACCCTCTAAACAGCCCATTGAACCTGATCACTACAGGACAAACACACACTCCCCTGCTTCACATGCACGTGTGTCTTCTGATGTTTCTCATTTTTATTCTGCTGAAGAAGGAAGGAAGTATTTTTTTATTGGTCCAAAAAATAAAAGTGGAACCGCAGAGCAAACCGCCTGGCATTTCAGTTTTCTGATGTCAAGTTGGACATCAGAAAACAAAGTCTCAGTTCACAACAAAATCTAATCAGAGGTTTTGAACAAAGATAAATGACAGGTCAAGAAACAGGAAGTAACTTGTACATTTAAATTTCATTCATTCAAAGTACAAAGTTTGATTTGATGCTTTAACCTTTATACTGAGCTGCATTATTGAGCTTTTATTTTGAATAGTTGAAAACTTGGGCCTGAAGATTGTGTCATAATAATAATATAATTACATGTGTGCTATGCCTAGTGATGAGTGATGGCGAGATGAAGCTTCATGAAGCTTTGAAGCTTTCCATCCAATTGGTTCGCTCATGGGCCGAAGCTTCATGGGGCTTCATTTGCTCTACTGCACTATCAAGTGGACATTAAATGTAAATGTAATTATAATGAAGCCATGGAACATGGTGTGTGAAGCTTTGAATTGAAAAAATGAATGAATGATGTTTGTGATACCAATACATAAACGATTATTATTAATATGGTGTCTGTCTTTATGATACAATGGCTGGGTCAAAAGTGAAAGTGGAAACAAATTGGTGAGAGGGTTGTGATGTGAATGTGCTTGTGTTACTTTGTTTGTGACTGTGCTTTTGTGTGTGGGGGGACAAAATGTAACATGTACAATAGGGATAACTGTTTATTAATTTTTATTTAAAAACAACTTTTCAACAGTGCTGGGTTTCAGGCGGTCTCTTTTTTTTTAAATAATTTTGCCTGCTCGCCTGAAAATATAGTTTCAAAGGGCACAGATGAAGCTGGGGTACAAAGAAAAGATACCGCAAGTTTGTACAAGTTAGGGAGTTAATTCCACCCCCCCCAAAAACTATAGATATATATTATATATATAATATATATATATAATATATATAATATAATAAGAGAATGTAGACGGTGTGGCAACAAAGGCAGCCGCCTTTAAACCGTGTGGCAACAAAGGCAGCCGCCTTTAAACTGTGTGAAATCAAAGGCAGCCGCCTTTAAAGAGTGAGGCAACACTGGTGAGGAGAGGTAAGACTGTTGCTCTTTTCAATAGTGTGTTAAAACGTGGTTAAAAAGAGGAAGTGAACGAGAGAGGGAGGAGCAGAGATCTGTTTTTGTTCAGAGGAAGTGAATCTGTTCTACAGTCTCTGGCAGCAGCTGAAATGGATCAGCAAGAAAATCACCTGGACAGAGAAAGATTCTGCTGTTGGATCTGTGTGGATCTACTGAAGGATCCGGTGACTACTGTCTGTGGACACAGCTACTGTAAGAGCTGTATTAACACCCACTGGGACAAAGAGGAGGAGAGAGGAAGCTACAGCTGTCCTCAGTGTAGACAGACCTTCACACCGAGGCCTGTCCTGGAGAAAAGCACCATGTTAGCTGATTCACTGGAGGAGCTGAAGAAGACTGGACTCCAAGCTGCTCCTGCTGATCACTGCTCTGCTGGACCTGAAGATGTGGCCTGTGATGTCTGCAATGGGAGAAAACTGAAAGCTCTCAAATCCTGTTTGGTTTGTCTGGCCTCTTATTGTGAAAAACACCTCCAGCCTCATCTTCAGTCAGCTCCATTGAAGAAGCACAAGCTGGTGGAGCCCTCGAAGAAGCTCCAGGAGAACATCTGCTCTCATCACTACGAGGTGATGGAGATGTTCTGCCGCACTGATCAGCAGTGTATCTGTTCTCTCTGCTCTGTGGAAGAACATAAAGACCACGACACAGTGTCAGCTGCAGCAGAAAGGACTGAGAGGCAGAGAGAGCTCGGGCTGAGGAGACAAACAATCCAGCAGAGAGTCCAGGACACAGAGAAAGATGTGAAGCTGCTTCAACAGGAGGAGGAGGCCGTCAATGGCTCTGCTGATAAAGCAGTGGAGGACAGTGAGGAGATCCTCACTGAGATGATCCGTCTGCTGGAGGAAAGAAGCTCTGATGTGGAGCAGAAGATCAGATCCCAGCAGGAAACTGAAGTGCGTCGAGCCAGAGAGCTTCGGGAATGGAAGCAGCTCTCAGACGCAGATTACAACCAATTATACAGCTACCCCTTTCATTCACCACTCAGTGGATCTACACACTCATCCAGCGTCAGGATCCGTCCTCTGAGGTACTTTAAGGACGTGATAGAAATTTTACAGATTGTGTCTCAAGTGGATGTTTCACTGCCACAACCAGAGCCAGAGACCAGAGCTGACTTCTTAAAATATTCCCAGGAAATCACACTGGATCCAAACACAGCACACAGACGTCTGTTATTATCTGAGGGAAACAGAAAAGTAACTTATATGAGTGAAGATCAGTCTTATTCTGATCATCCAGACAGATTCATTTATTGGTGTCAGGTCCTGAGTAGAGAGAGTCTGACTGGGCGTTGTTACTGGGAGGTGGAGATGGAGGTGGGGGTGGGAGGATTTGAAGTAGCAGTCGCATACAAAAATATCAGAGAACAAGAATACAAAGAGGAATATTTATTTGGAAACAGTAATAAATCTTGGTCATTATCTTGTGATGTAAACGGTTATGACTTTAATGGTGAAATCTATGACACTCCAGTGTCAGGTCCTGTGTCCTCCAGAGTAGGAGTGTACCTGGATCACAGTGAAGGTGTTCTATCCTTCTACAGCATCTCTTACACCATGACTCTCCTCCACAGAGTCCAGACCACATTCACTCAGCCGCTCTGTGCTGGAGTTAGGCTTTGTTCTGGAGCCACAGCTGAGTTCTGTAAACTCAAATAGACTCGAGTCATTAAAAGCAGTGATTTAGATTATGTGTGTAAATCTTTAACTTCTTTTGTCTCCATGTTTGTTGATCAAAGTTCGCCGTGGTGACGTTTCTGCTCCGCACAGAGATCAGCTGTCAATCAAACACTGACCTTACTTTATCTTACATATTTAGTTCTCACTTTGTAAAGACAGAAATCTATAATTACACTGACATGAATGTGTTTGAAAGAACTGATGTTGCTGTTGTTTTCTGAATCAAAGTAGAAATCCGGTTGTGTGATGTTTTAGAACCTGTGTTGATCCTGATCCTCATCAATGAGCTGATTATTTGTTCTTTTCTTTTCCACATGTGAGATGGAGGTGAAACAAACGGAGTGTGTGTCCATGAACTCACTGAACAAGAGTCACTGAACAGACTTTACTGATGAAATGATCAATGAACTCAGAGCGTCAATATGTCCAACAGGTCAACATCAGTCTGGTTGGATTTACAGAGCATCAGTGTTATGGGACGTTTGGTCACATTGTAAATGTGGAACCTGGTTTGTTTTTATCACGGCTCATCTCTCTAAAGTGTGAATCCTCTCGTCCTCATTCTATTTACATATTTACTGAATGGGCATATTGATCTGCTGCTGCGTAGGTTTTTTTTGATTTTCCTGATCTGAACTAGCAGTTCCATTGGAGAGTGTCCTGATCGAGTCCCTCTGAGGGTTTGTTCTGCAGCTCTCATCACGCAGGTTTCTTATACATGTGATTATACATTTAAATCTCTTATATATGTATAAGGCAATAAAAATCTAATGTGTGAAGAAGCTGAAGTTGAAATAAAGAATAAATCCAGTCTGTTCTTCTGTCTTCATTCAAAGCTGATGGAGACAAAGTGTTCGGTCTGATAGATTCATAGTTATAGTCATAACTTATATCCAGTGATACCGGTAACGCGTTACTCTAATCTGACCACTTTTTTCAGTAACGAGTAATCTAACGCGTTACTATTTCCAAACCAGTAATCAGATTGAAGTTACTTGTCCAAGTCACTGTGCGTTACTATTTTGTCATTAATAGTAAAATATATATTTGATTGAGAGATCGTCAGGTGTGCCGTGGGAAATTATTATCGCGGCTGGGGGAGCGGTCGCCCCGTCGCTCTCCTCTCTACGCAGCCGGGGGCTCTGTGTGCTCTGTGCGCCTCGACGTATTTTGGGATGGGATGTCCTCGTCCGCGGCGCCTCACGGCGTCTCTGGTGCGGGGGCTTCCTTTCTCTTGGACCGAGGGGTGGTGTCCGTCGCCGGTGCGGAAGGCGGGCCGTCGGAGGGGACCGGGTACGGCGCCTAGCAGCTGACTGAGAACTGGTGTGGACCACTCGCCCCACTCCACTGTTTCACTCATTACATGCGATAACTACATAAGATTAGACCAAAGTTATGGTCACCACATGTAGTATCAGCCTACATGTGGTGTTATACTCTTGTATTGTTTTGTAAAACCACTCCTTGCTTCTCTAATGCTGTGAACAACAGGTACAATGTTCATAAAACATGTTGAAAAGAATTTAATAGTTACATTTATAAACTATGTAGATCATAAATAGTAAGTTTTGCCATTTCAGTGTTAACAGTTAAATATGTCAGGTCAAGAAAGACTGTCTTTATTTTATTTTAGAAAAACAAGTATTTATGTTAAGTGAAGTCAAGAAAGACTGTCTTTATTTTATTTTTATAAAAACATGTATTTTTTCAGGAAATCGTTTTTAAGTTCAACTTAAAATGTCCGGAGATACATTGTACGTTGTTGTTGTGTACATTATTGTTAAAAATGCACTTCTAATAAAGTGAGTGTTGGCAAAACCGGTTGTCCTTTTTAAGTTGAGCCGACGGGGGTGTTGTCGGCAGCTTCTGAATGTAACTAATAAAGTAACTTGTAATCTAACTTAGTTACTTTTAAAATCAAGTTACTTGTAATCTAACTAAGTTACTTTTAAAATCAAGTAATCTGTAAAGTAACTAAGTTACTTTTTCAAAGTAACTGTGGCAACACTGCTTATATCTATCCAAAGCCTTTACCTTGGATGACTAGAACCATCAGGGTCGCCATGAACAGCACCGCGGAACCCAATAGAGCGGGGGATGCCACTGTGACTCTGGAGAACCTGGAGAACTTCCACAAAGTTCTGAAAGAGGAAGCCCCCCCCAAGTTAGGATTTATTGAATTATATCGATGACTCCCCTTACTTCATCAGACGACTAGGCAGTTGAAATGGGAAGAAACATATATCCCTCTCCGCACCCCCCCTTCCAAACATAAAAGAGAACCTGTGGAAACCTTCAGTTGTCATTAAAACTCCAAAGGTTTAGTTTATCCAGTCTGGGCCACCGTAAAAAACTAGGCTGCCTGAATTGAGAGGACCTGCTCCTGATGTTAATATAAAGTAATGTAAAATATTTAAATATCAACGGCCCATTCTAGAGTAAAGAAAACAACTTTTGTTCTGCCAATAGATCCTTTCACCTAAATCTTACACACTGGATGTTAAAAACACACATACAGGGTTTAAGAACTTAAGAAGTACTGAGGTACAAGTAAGAGCAAAAGTCAAATGCTGTGAAAAAAGTCACCAAATTGTTAATAATTGTTTCAAAAACTACTAAACTTTAGTGAGGAGAACTTCACCTAGAACCAAACATATTGTTCATAAGAATCCTTTATAGACTTTTCTCATAATAAAATCAGGGTTTGAAGGCGTTATCCTTGTTCGCCCTTTAAATCCAGTCTCTCTTACTGCTGCTGTGCAGGATTTGTTACGTCCAGTCCTGGTTACTAAAGTTAAGTTGGCCTGATATTTATCGTTTATTCTTCTGTTCTGTGTTGTGATTGTTTGCTCATCTCTCCTCTCGTTTCAGACTCCTCACTCCCTCCCTTGTGTGTGCTCCACCTTGGTGATTGTCTACTCCTCCCCGATTGTTTGCACCTGTTCCTCATCACCTGGTGTGTTTAGTCTGTGTGTTCTTGTGTCGCGTTGCCAGTTCGTCTTTGTTTCCACGTGTCTCAAGCGTCCCAGCGATTCCTGTTATTAAGCTTCTAGTGATTCCGACCCCGGTTCGTGTAATCAACTCCACTTTTGCTTCTTCCCTGTCTGTACCTCTGCCTGCTCAACTATTGTCTACCTCTGTACCGAACCTGGACTGGATCTTCACCGAACCCTGCTACTGCCTGACACTTATTGGAATAATGTGTTGTTACCTGACTGCCACTCCGTGTACCATTATCCTCCAGAAAAAGCTTATTCCTTATCATCTCTGTCTCCGAGTCGAGCATTTGAATCCAACTCATCCCTGTACATTACAGGATTAGTGTCTCACCCAGACACAGCGAGGGACGGACACAGGGAGGGAGAGGACGATTGGTTCAGACATGGCACAGGATCTGAGACACAGACTCTGAATGGGCTTCAACATAAACTGAAACAAAACAAACCAACATGTGAGCCTCATGTATGTGGACCTGCTCAGAGCTGCGTGTACGGGAGCTGCCTGAAGCCTGATGGGGTCTGGACCCAGCCAGAGGGAAGAATCAGGTAGGAGAGATCTGCTCAGACCTCAGATCATCGTCAGGAGGAAACTGCAGCTGACGGACACAAAATGAAACATGCAGCATCAGACACATTATAAGGATTCATTGATGAGTCAGTGTGGATTTA
Organism: Limanda limanda; assembly: GCF_963576545.1. NCBI lineage: Eukaryota > Metazoa > Chordata > Actinopteri > Pleuronectiformes > Pleuronectidae > Limanda > Limanda limanda. The sequence goes on from NC_083640.1 coordinate 1,238,955, forward strand.
AACTGTCGCTGCTGTAGACACAGATTGTGGATTTGACCTGGATCCTTCACAGTACTCTGGGAATATTGAAGTTCAGGTTGACCCAGCACACACATGTGATGTGAAGTCTGTCTTTCTGTTTACAATAATCAGCCATAGTGTTTTTAATCAGTAATAAGACCTGAGCTAACAAAGTTTACGAGCATCAAAATAATTCTAATGTGTAATAATATTAATCCTGGTTTCAAGTTCAACGGGCACATCACCTCTTATTACATTCGATGTCAGATCCTCTGAGATTGAGTGATTGAGATTTGTAGTTTTAATTTGAGGCCACTTTAAACCTGCTTCTCAGATGAATCTGTGGATGGGTTATTCCACCTGTTCTGCCCTCAATGTAGAAAAATGTATGTTTACTCATTTATGCCTTTTAGTTGAAAAGGTCTGAAATCTGTCGAGCTGCTGTATTTGTCTTCAAACCTTGACAAATAATAATTCTGTAACACTGCAACATCTTAATGTGAATTATTCTTTTGATTCCCACATCATTTGTTTCATGTGCAGGATCTGTTGATGGATCTTTTATTATAATTCTCATCAACACATATTTTATCCTCTGCTAATAAGTTGTTGTGATAATTCATTGTACCAGGAGATGGCAATGCATCATCAAAATGAGCTTGAGAAGAGGTTCCTGAACTTTTCTGCTCCTGGCTCCAAATAATGATGGAGACATATGAAGCTCATTACCTCTGGATTTGGTTGAAGCTCACAAATGATATTAATTCGAGCTTGTTCATAAAAAACATGTCCATGCACATGTTGCAGTGTTTCCTGTGCTGCTGTTAACGAATATTCTCACTAATCTGTCATAATCACCTCAGGTGTCGTGTGGGACAAGACTGATAAAACATTTTTAATTTGCATAGTTTACTTTAAATTTGATATTAAAAAAGTCTACAATATGCTTTTTCTAAATGTTTTTCATTTGTATATATTATTTCTGGAAATCATCTAGTGAAAAGCAGCTTTTCTGGACAGAAACAAATGTATTTATCTTGGTGATGGATTTAAATAAATAAGTGCATGTATAAAATGCAGCCAAGATAATTTGCAGTCTTCAGCTGCTATGTATGTGTATATATATATATATAAATAAGTGTTGCAATAACCCATCACTCACATTTGTTGGTCCCTCACTCTGGGTATTCAGAGCATTATTACTGATCAGTGCTTATTTAAATCATGCCAACCAAGCAGCTGCACTATTATCAGTTCTCTAATCCGTCCTCATGGTCATGTTGGGTTGTGCCGTTTGTCCGGGCCTCAGCGCTCACCTCTACCACAGTTCAGTTGAGTTCAGCATCGTAAAAATATCTGGAGCCTGTTTTGATTCAAGCAGGTGAGAAAGTTCAAATGTTTTTGCTCCATCGTGCATCAATATGATGTGGACACAGCTGTAATGCTCTTTAGAAAGTAGCACCATCCAATTTAAAAGGTGCTGTTGTGTTTCAAACACAAACACTATGACATCACCTGACCTGCAGGTCCTTTTGTATCTGGGAGGGATTACAAGAGAGGAGAGGTTCTGGTGAAGGTAAAAAACAACTTTCCTATGAATATTAATCATCCTTAAGACAAATGAAACCTAAGACGATTTACACCCAGCAGGCGCTGTTTCCCCCTGTGAGGCAACGCTCACTTATACTGTAACAGTACAGTTTCATAGTGACATCATAGTAATTCCTACCACATCATCAGTTATTTTTCAGTCTGTAGAAGCTCTAGGTCATTCCTAAAGGTGGTTGATGCAGATCAACATGACATCATTTGATGATGAATCATTTTCTGATCAATATAAGCTTTTATGATTTTTAGTATAAGAATATCGATATCTTGTGTTTTTCAGACTATATTCCCATTGACCTTTGACCTTTGTCTGACTGGTTTCAAAAGTGAATCATCTGGATGTAAACTCCCCAGTAATATTTCTACCAAGTTGTGAAAATGTGTCAATGTTTTAGTTATTTTGTTCACACACACAAACATGGCATAAACAATACAATCCTTCCAGCTGAGAGATCTTTGCTGTACTAAGCTTCACTCTGTGGAAGACATACATATTTACATGTAGTCGATATATCTATCTAACCCGACTTGTGTGTGAGTCAGTGAACAAACACGTCTGATCTCAGTTACAGAGAGCCCCCCCCCAGCACAGCCCTGCAACAACACTGAATCGGATTCAGTCGACTTGTCTCCACGTCCTCCTGCCATCCTCATCACAGCTCCGTCCCGAGAGAGCGTCCATGTCTCCACATCCACCATGACCATAGCAGACTCCGTCAAAGAGCGAAGGCCGTCCTCCTCTCCCTTCGTAGTGGGGAAGAAACGGTGAGCAGACAGTGACTGAAAACCTTCTGTCACACCAGGTCAACTGAGAACCAGAGTCAGGTGAGATCAGATGTTAAACCTACATGTGGCAAAGGTCGTATTCAACCCAAGGATTGCTGTATTCATAGCCTTGGAAATGTAATAAGATTTCTTAGTCTCTGGTCAGCAGCAAGATCATGATCCAGCATCAAGATCGGATCCACTATAGTCCACAGTCATACTCCCTGTTTATCAAGGTCATAGCAGTGAGACACCGCCAAATAAGGGTTCCATCCTGTCAGGAAGACAGTATCACAGCAGTGAGACATCTGGTCAGTGGAATTTTCCTCCACACACGTTTAATATTATTGCACAACAACGTGGACACGTGAACGTTAGCTTTTGGTCTGCTTTTAATTTCTGGTTTGTTCTGGCTGCTTGGAAGCAGTGACATGAAATTCTAATTCTAAAGTAAATAATGAGAGTTTAGATACCTGTGCTCAACAGTTTGTTGCTTTCCTGTTTCAACATGTCAGTCCTTGTGCACAAAGACCTGCTCTTCACAGTTTGGTGTGTTAAAACGGGCCTGCACCAAATGTCAGCACAATCACACACCAGTGGGAGGAACAGGCTTTTCCACCCAGCGTCAGTGTCATATCTCATTCATGCTCTTGTGCCGGGATCAGAACCAAATCCCTGCAGCAGCTTCAAGATCTGGTGGTCTGGCAGAGATGCAATCCAGAAGAACCCAAGATGCATTGCATCAACGATTGAACGACTGATGTCTGGTGCCTCTGCTGCTGCGTTGAGGTCTGGAGACACCAGAGCAACGACCTGAGCTGTGACTGTGTCTCAGTCTCTAGTTTCAAGTCTTCTTCAAACAGCTGATGTTCATTTACTGAATCATGATCATTTATAGTCAAACAGACCATAAAGCACTGTGGACACTGTGAGTTAACTCATAAAAAAAATATATTTTTCACAATTGAACAAATTATTTTATTTTATCTCAAATAAAAGTAATTGTTGCGTTTCTTCTTAAAATTATAAAATGTACGGAGCCCCCTATGGGACACGGGACTCGAGATCTCGCGAAACTTTCTCAAGATCTCGAGAAAGTTTAGGACAATGTACATCCGGCGGGGCGCCACAGAGCAGGGAAGCCGAGGTTGAGCGGCTGCGGGGACAGCCTTCTTACTCGCGGAAGAGACGTGCATACACCCACCCCACCCCCACCCCACACACACACACACAGTCTTATGACTTAGCATCTCATTATTATGACTTAGTATCTCATAATTATGACTTAGTATCATGGGAAACTGTGTGTGTGTGTGTGTGGGGGGGGGGTGTATGCTTGTCTCTACTCTACTGTGATATCCACTAAAACTGATATCACATGTATTTTTTAGTTATTATCCGATGATGACCGATCATGACTTCGGATCGCTCCGTCACTTTAACGCTGGCGGTCCTGTACTGTGCTCGTCACGTTACGTCTCGTGTTGTGTGGAGCGGGGGACTACACAAACACAAAGTAAACATCAGTCCTGTAGGTGTCCTAATAACTTGTGATCAGTGCTGGTGTTTATTGTTAAAGTGTAAAGTGAACTCGGGACAGAGGGACGTGAGGCGGAAGCAGACTCCGACACACACAGGACGAGCGGACTTTTAGTGAGCGTCTGTTCTGATTCTGGAGCAGCGCTGGTTGTAATTATTCTAATGCTAAGACAATGAACGGAGCAGAAAACATGGATCGATCCTGTTATGTCTCTGTATCGATGCACAGTCGCCCACTTCCGCGAGTAAGGCGGCTGTCCCCGCAGCCGCTCAGCCTCGGCTTCCCTGCTCTGTGGCGCCCGCCGGATGTACATTGTCCTAAAGTTTAAAGTTTCTCGAGATCAAATAGCTATCTGCCGATGAAGGTCACGTGATGGAGAAGATAAAGACACATGAACAGTTTCACTTGATGTCTGATGGATTTTATTCACTTCAAATGATTTTAATTATTCAGTCACATGACATCAAACAGGACAGAAAGGACGTGTGTTCTAACGTCTGAGCTCATTGGATCGTTTCAGCTCTGACACCAGGTTCTGCTTCGTCTCTCGTTGGAGTCGATGCGTCTTCACACTGTTCTGTCCACAGAGATGAACAATAAAGTTTTAAATTCATCAGGCTTCGGTGGCGGGTTTGTCTTCACCTGCAGAGAACATGTCAGGATGTTAAAATGTGGGAGTAATGACAAACAGGACGTGCTATATGACATTGTGACACCAGGGGGCCTAAAGCCACTGAGTTTAAAGGTAGAGGACGTGTATTTATATTTTTCTCTTTATCATCAACTAACAGGAGGTGTCATGTAAATTATTATTTATACATTCAAAGTTAACACGAACAGCCTCAGTCTGTAAACGTGTAAAAACGTTGTCGTGTCGACTCGTCTCCACTTCCTGCTGCTGCATAAAATGAAGCCAAAGAATCTCAGACACAGCCGACGCTGTGCTTGTGCTTTTGATGTTTAATTTAACATCTACTTTGATTATTAAATATGGAGGAGGCGGGGTTTGGGACCCTTACTGCAGACGGCCACCAGGGGGCGATCAAGAAGATTTGGCTTCACTTTTGGGAGCGGTCATGTCGTCCATCTTTATTAACAGTGTGTGTTTATGTGAATGGGGAGCGTGTGTGTTTATACATACAGTCAGGTTTGAGTGGGGTTGGAGGAGGAGGTGGAGGGGGGGGCGTGGCGCAGGTATAGGACACCTCCAGGTACCGGGTGGGCTCCTCACAGTCGTATTCACCAAACACTCGCTCAGTGACGGGGACCTCACACGTCCTCCTGTTCCCACAGCTGCAGATCCAAACAGACACAACACCATCAGAACCAGAACAAGTGAGGAGCCGCTGGTTCTGGTTCCTGTTCATTCTTCTTTTAAAGTAGTGCTGTCAAACGATTAAAATATTGTATCGCGATAAATCGCATTTATGTCATAGTTAACTCGCGATTAATCGCAATTAATCGCAAATTTATTATTATCTATTCTAAATGTCCCTTCATTTATTTTTTTTCCATCATTTTTTTTTCGTTTTAATGCTCTTATCAACATGGAAAAGTGGATTGGCTTGCTTTATGCAAATGTTTTATTTTATCGAGAAACAACATTGCCAAACAGGGCGGTACAAAATAAAATTATTAAGTGCACATTTCAGGTAAACAAGGACTCAGCCTATAGTGCAGTTAAACCATGGCTTAATATTAAAAAAAATTCAAGTTTGCTGTGAACATAGCAGTCAGGCCGCTTATTTCAGAAACAATGAACCATAAGTTAGGTTACCAATAAAATGTAAGCCTACTACTTCTTTGCTTTAAGCTAGCTACTCAAACAGACAAGCAACAAAATAACAGACAAACAAAATACACAGGCAAGTGTCGGCCTACTTTGTTAAAATGGGTTTGCGTTAACGCCGTTAATAACGCGTTAAACTGACAGCTCTATTTTAAAGTTCATTCAAACTCAGTAAACGCTGATCCCCCCGGTACAGAACTGTGTCTCTGCCAGAACCTCCGTCTATGAGATCTGCTCCAGGTCCAGGAATGAAGACGTCTCTGCCAGAGTTTCCCATCATTGTGTCGTCTCCATCCTCGCCATACAGAGTATCGTCTCCTAACCCACCAATCAGGATATCGCTTCCTTTTCCTCCTATCAGTGTGTCATCTCCTTGACCTCCTTCCAAGGTGTCGTCCTTCCACCCACCAATAAGCGCGTTGTCTTCATCGTTACCTAGGATGTCATTGGACTGGGAGGGGCAACCTTGCACTTTGTGGACCTTTGACAGATTTTGCCAAGTTGGGTACATCACAAGTACAGGTTATATTCTGATATTGGTCTTTAATGAAGAGAATGTCCATGACTAGATCTGGTGAGAAGTTGCTGATGTTTTTAGTTCCTTGGCCTGGTGTGATAACGTACCAGTCCTCACCTCCTCTACCCTGAAGGTTATCATCACCTCCTCCTGGGAGGAACACGTTGTGCTCTTTGTTCCCTCTGATGTCATCTGTAAAGTCGGACCCACGGACACAAGGAAGTATTTTTTTATTGGTCCAAAAAATAAAAGTGGAACCGCAGAGCAAACCGCCTGGAATTTCAGAATAAAAGTTGGACATCAGAAAACAAAGTCTCAGTTCACAACAAAATCTAATCAGAGGTTTTGAAAAAAGATAAATGACAGGACAAGAAATAGGAAGTAACTTGTAACTTCGAATTTTTACTTCATTCAAAGTACAAAGTTTGATTTGATGCTTTAACCTTTATACTGAGCTGCATTATTGAGCTTTTATTTTGAATAGTTGTAAACTTGGGCCTGAAGATTGTGTCATAATAGTAATATAATTACATGTGTGCTATGCCTAGTGATGAGTGATGGCGAGATGAAGCTTCATGAAGCTTTGTAGCTTTCCATCCAATTGGTTCGCTCATGGGCCGAAGCTTCATGGGGCTTCATTTGCTCTACTGCGCTATCAAGTGGACATTAAATGTAAATGTAATTATAATGAGACCATGGAACATGGTGTGTGAAGCTTTGAATTGAAAAAATGAATGAATGATGTTTGTGATACCAATACATAAACGATTATTATTAATATGGTGTCTGTCTTTATGATACAATGGCGTGGTCAAAAGTGAAAGTGGAAACAAATTGGTGAGAGGGTTGTGATGTGAATGTGCTTGTGTTACTTTGTTTGTGAATGTGCTTATGTGTGTGGGGGGACAAAATGTAACATGTACAATAGGGATAACTGTTTATTAATTTTTATTTAAAAACAACTTTTCAACAGTGCTGGGTTTCAGGCGGTCTCTTTTTTTTTTAAATAATTTCGCCTGCTCGCCTGAAAATATAGTTTCAAAGGGCACAGATGAAGCTGGGGTACAAAGAAAAGATACTGCAAGTTTGTACAAGTTAGGGAGTTAATTCCACCCCCCCCCCAAAACTATAGATATATATATAAACTAGCAGGATTATCATTCCACCCTTCACTAATTTTCCAAAACCAATTTTTTTTTTATGATACAAAAAATATATGAAATGAAAATTTCTTCAGAATACGTAAATTTTCACCACTTTCTAACTTTCTTCAAATTTTGGTAAGAAGTTGAGCATGGTAAAGCCCTCAAAAAGCCAATTCATTTGCCTGAATAATAATAATAATAATAACAAGGAAAACCACAGTTTGAAAGGAAAACGAACAGAAATAATAATAAGAATAATAAGAATAAGAATAAAACATTTTTAGGGCTGCAAAGCAGCACTGGGTGGGCCCGAGCACATCCATTTTGAAGCGTTGCATGCTTTTTGTCTGAAAAAACAAAAATAACCAGTTCTGAGAGAGAAAGAGACGTGACCTTTGCAAGACATAAAGTTTCCTTTGATCTAGGAAGACTGAAATCAAAGGATTCATGGTCCATGTATGTCCGCGTTACAGAACATCATGTTTTAATGGCGTGTAATCAAACTTTGACGCCACGCCACGGTCACACCGTGTGATTAAAAAAAAATCCGTCAGTCAGTTTTTATCTCCATCTTGTTGTGATGACACTCATCTCAATTTGAAGTTGATTCAATGAAAACCCTGGTACAAGTGTATCAAAGAAAAAATGTGGAATATGGCCAAAATGGCCACTAAATGCAAGATAGCAGGCTTCCTGTTTTGTTTTTCCAATTGCATCTAGAGACTTTTTTGTTTGTCTGGTCATGATACACCTGTATATCGATTTTTGTGAAGATCGGTCAATGGGAACACCTTCCGGGGGTCTCGGGCTGTCTCGGGGGGCACCGTTGAGCCATTTTGCGACGCCCATTGAAAATTCCTTCAGAATACGTAAATTTTCACCACTTTCTAACTTTCTGCAAATTTTGGTAAGAAGTTGAGCATGTTAAAGCCCTCAAAAAGCCAATTCATTTGCCTGAATAATAATAATAAGAAGAAAGAATAATCTTTACAATTTCAATAGGGTCTCACCAGACACCTTTGATGTCTGTGCTCGGGCCCTAAATATATATATATAATATATAATAATATAATAAGAGAATGTAGTTGGTGTGGCAACAAAGGCAGCCGCCTTTAAACTGTGTGGCAACAAAGGCAGCCGCCTTTAAACTGTGTGGCAACAAAGGCAGCCACCTTTAAACTGTGTGAAATCAAAGGCAGCCGCCTTTAAAGAGTGAGGCAACACTGGTGAGGAGAGGTAAGACTGTTGCTCTTTTCATTAGTGTGTTAAAACGTGGTAAAAAGAGGAAGTGAACGAGAGAGGGAGGAGCAGAGATCTGTTTTTCTTCAGAGGAAGTGAATCTGTTCTACAGTCTCTCTGGCAGCAGATGAAATGGAGCAGCAAGAAAATCACCTGGACAGAGAAAGATTCTGCTGTTGGATCTGTGAGGATCTACTGAAGGATCCGGTGACTACTGTCTGTGGACACAGCTTCTGTAAGAGCTGTATTAACACCCACTGGGACAAAGAGGAGGAGAGAGGAAGCTACAGCTGTCCTCAGTGTAGACAGACCTTCACACCGAGGCCTGTCCTGGAGACAAGCACCATGTTAGCTGATTCACTGGAGGAGCTGAAGAAGACTGGACTCCAAGCTGCTCCTGCTGATCACTGCTATGCTGGACCTGAAGATGTGGCCTGTGATGTCTGCACTGGGAGAAAACTGAAAGCTCTCAAGTCCTGTTTGGTTTGTTTGGCCTCTTATTGTGAGAAACACCTCCAGTCTCATCTTCAGTCAGCTCCATTAAAGAAGCACAAGCTGGTGGAGCCCTCGGAGAACATCTGCTCTCGTCACTACGTGGTGATGGAGATGTTCTGCCGCACTGATCAGCAGTGTATCTGTTACCTCTGCTCTGTGGAGGAACATAAAGACCACGACACAGTGTCAGCTGCAGCAGAAAGGACTGAGAGGCAGAGAGAGCTCGGGCTGAGGAGACAAACAATCCAGCAGAGAGTCCAGGACAGAGAGAAAGACGTGAAGCTGCTTCAACAGGAGGAGGAGGCCGTCAATGGCTCTGCTGATAAAGCAGTGGAGGACAGTGAGGAGATCTTCACTGAGATGATCCCTCTGCTGGAGAAAAGAAGCTCTGATGTGGAGCAGCAGATCAGATCCCATCAGGAAACTGAAGTGAGTCGAGTCAGAGAGCTTCAGGAGAGACTGGAGCAGGAGATCACTGAGCTGAAGAGGAAAGACCATGAACTGAAGCAGCTCTCAGACACAGAGGATCACAACCAGTTTCTACACAACTACCCCTCACTGTCACCACTCACTGAATCTACACACTCATCCAGCATCAGGATCCGTCCTCTGAGGAACTTTGAGGACGTGACAGCAGCTGTGTCACAGGTCGGATGGCAACTACAGGACATTCTGAGAGAGACAGAGACACAGATTTTACAGATTGTGTCTCGAGTGGATGTGTTACTGCCACAACCAGAGATGAAGAACAGAGCGGACTTCTTACAATATTCACAGGAAATCACACTGGATCCAAACACAGCAGACGGATGTCTGTTATTATCTGAGGGAAACAGAAAAGTAACATGGATGAGAAAAGAACAGTCTTATAATAACAAACAAAGATTCAGTGATGGGTTTCAGGTCCTGAGTAGAGAGTGTCTGACTGGACGTTGTTACTGGGAGGTGGAGGTGGAGGAGGGGGTGTACGGTGTTGGTGTAGCAGTCGCATACAAGAATATCAAAAGAAAAGGACACTCATGTGATAGTATATTTGGATACAATGATAAATCTTGGAAATTATCTTGTCATGGAAACAGTTATGACTTTCATTGCAACAACCGCAGGACTCCAGTGTCAGGTCCTTGGTCCTCCAGAATAGGAGTGTACCTGGATCACAGAGCAGGTGTTCTGTCCTTTTACAGCGTCTCTGACACCATGACTCTCCTCCACAGAGTCCAGACTAGGTTCTATCGGGGTCTCTGTGCTGGATTACAGGTTCGTACTGGAGCCACAGCTGAGTTCTGTAAACTCAAATAGTCTTGAGTCATTAAAAGCAGTGATTTAGATTCTGTATGTAAATCTTTAACTTCTTTTGTCTCCATGTTTGTTGATCAAAGTTCGTCGCGTTGACGTTTCGGCTCTGCACAGAGATCAGCTGTCAATCAAACACTGACCTTCCTTTATCACACATATTTAGTTCTCACTTCACTCTGGTTGTACTGCAGCTCTCATCACATGGTTTTCTTATACATGTGATTATACATTTAAACATTTCTGAACTTTTCTGCTCCTGACGTTCAAATAATGATGGAGACATATGAGGCTCATTACCTGGATTTGGTTGAAGCTCACAAATGATATTAATTCGAGCTTGTTCATAAAAAACATGTCCATGCATATGTTGCATTGTTTCCTGTGCTGCTGTAAAACTGATGTTCTCACTAATCTGTCATAATCATCTCGGGGGTCGTGCGGGAACAAAGAAAATCAAAAGACTGATAAAACATTTTTAATTTGCATAGTTTACTTTAAATTTGATGTTAAAAAAATAAAAAAATAGTCTAAAATATGCTTTTTTCGAAATGTTTTTAATTTGTATATATCATTTCTGGAAATCATCTAGTGAAAAGCAGCTTTTCTGGACAGAAACAAATGTATTAATGTTGGTGATGGATTTAAATAAATAGTAAGTACATATATAAAATGCATCCAAAATAAATTTGCAGTCTTCAGCTGCTATGTATGTATATATATGTATATATATATAATGCTTGTGCTTTTGATGTTTAATTTAACATCTACTTTGATTATTAAATATTGAGGAGGCGGGGTTTGGGACCCTTACTGCAGACGGCCACCAGGGGGCGATCAAGAAGATTTGGCTTCACTTTTGGGAGCGGTCATGTCGTCCATCTTTATTAACAGTGTGTGTTTATGTGAATGGGGAGCGAGTGTGTTTATACATACAGTCAGGTTTGAGTGGGGTTGGAGGAGGAGGTGGAGGGGGGGGCGTGGCGCAGGTATAGGACACCTCCAGGTACCGGGTGGGCTCCTCACAGTCGTATTCACCAAACACTCGCTCAGTGACGGGGACCTCACACGTCCTCCTGTTCCCACAGCTGCAGATCCAAACAGACACAACTCCATCAGAACCAGAACAAGTGAGGAGCCGCTGGTTCTGGTTCCTGTTCATTCTTCTTTTAAACTAGTGCTGTCAAACGATTAAAATATTGTATCGTGATTAATCGCATTTATGTCATAGTTAACTCACGATTAATCGCAATTAATCGCACATTTTTATCTATTCTAAATGTCCCTTCATTACATTTTTTCGTTTTAATGCTCTTATCAACATGGAAAAGTGGATTGGCTTGCTTTATGCAAATGTTTTATTTTATCGAGAAACAACATTGCCAAACAGGGCGGTACAAAATAAAATTATAAAGTGCACATTTCAGGTAAACAAGGACTCAGCCTATAGTGCAGTTAAACCATGGCTTAATATTAAAAAAAATTCAAGTTTGCTGTGAACATAGCAGTCAGGCCGCTTATTTCAGAAACAATGAACCATAAGTTAGGTTACCAATAAAATGTAAGCCTACTACTTCTTTGCTTTAAGCTAGCTACTCAAACAGACAAGCAACAAAATAACAGACAAACAAAATACACAGGCAAGTGTCGGCCTACTTTGTTAAAATGGGTTTGCGTTAACGCCGTTAATAACGCGTTAAACTGACAGCTCTATTTTAAAGTTCATTCAAACTCAGAAAACGCTGATCCACCCGGTACAGAACTGTGTCTCTGCCAGAACCTCCGTCTATGAGATCTGCTCCAGGTCCAGGAATGAAGACGTCTCTGCCAGAGTTTCCCATCATTGTGTCGTCTCCATCCTCGCCATACAGAGTATCGTCTCCTAACCCACCAATCAGGATATCGCTTCCTTTTCCTCCTATCAGTGTGTCATCTCCTTGACCTCCTTCCAAGGTGTCGTCCTTCCACCCACCAATAAGCGCGTTGTCTTCATCGTTACCTAGGATGTCATTGGACTGGGAGGGGCAACCTTGCACTTTGTGGACCTTTGACAGATTTTGCCAAGTTGGGTACATCACGAGGGACGTGCGAACGAGCTGAACACATTCTTCAACAGGTTCAACTCCAACCCCCCCACCCCCAGCGGACCCTTCACTGCCTCCTCTACTTCTCCGAACAACAACCCCCCACCTCCCCCCATCACCCCCTACCCCCCGTCACCACCTCCCCCCATCCCCCCGCTGGCCTTCACCACAGACCTTCCCACACCTCCCACCCCCAGGACATCCTCACATCACCCACAGCCCCCCACCCCCGAGTCTGGACTCCACTTCACAGCCAGCCAGGTGAGGAGAGAGCTGGACAGGCTCAAACAGAGGAAAGCTGCAGGACCTGACCGCATCAGCCCTCGTGTGCTGAAGGGATGCTCCAGCCAGCTCTGTGGAGTTCTCCAGCACCTCTTCAACCTGAGCCTACAACTTCAGAGAGTGCCAGTGCTCTGGAAAACATCCTGCCTGGTCCCAGTGCCCAAAAAAGGACGTCCTGCTGCACTGGAGGACTACAGGCCGGTGGCACTGACCTCTCACATCATGAAGGTCATGGAGAGACTGGTCCTGGCACACCTCAGGCCGCTGGTGTTCCCATCACAAGACCCCCTGCAGTTTGCATATCAGCCCCATGTTGGGGTTGATGATGCTATCATCTACCTGCTGCAGAAGGCTTATTCCTCCCTGGACAGACCCAACACCTCAGTCCGGATCATGTTCTTCGACTTCTCCAGCGCCTTCAACACCATCCAGCCCAGACTGCTGAAGGCCAAACTGGAGGGCACGCAGGTGAGTGCTCCCCTCATCACTTGGGTCGATGACTATCTGACGGGCAGACTGCAGTTTGTGAGATTACAGAACTGTGTGTCTGGTCGTCTGATCAGCAACATCGGGGCCCCCCAGGGAACTGTACTGTCCCCCTTCCTCTTCACCACATACACTGCTGACTTTCAGCACTGCACTGAGTCGTGTCATCTACAGAAGTTCTCTGATGACACGGCCATTGTGGGGTGTGTTGAGGGCGGGGGGGAGGCTGAGTACAGGGACCTGGTTGACCGCTTTGTGAAGTGGTGTGGGGAGAACTGCATGCAGCTCAACGTGGCGAAGACGAGGGAGATGGTGGTGGACTTCAGGAGGAACAAGCCCCTGCCCTCTCCTGTCTGCATCGGTGTGACGGATGTGGAGGTGGTGTCTGCATACAAGTACCTGGGTGTCACTCTGGACAATAAACTGGACTGGTCCACCAACACACAGGCCGTCTACAAGAAGGGCCTGAGCCGGCTTTACTTCCTGAGGAGGCTCAGGTCCTTCCACGTCTGCAACAAGATGCTGCAGATGTTCTATCAGTCTGTTGTGGCGAGCACCATCTTCTTTGCTGTGGTGTCCTGGGGTGCGGGCATCAAGGCAAAGGACGCCAACAGACTGAGAAAACTCATCAGGAAGGCAGAGTCTGTGGTTGGCTCTAAGCTGGTCACCCTGGAGGAGGTGGTGGAGGACAGGATGCTGGCAAAACTGCTGGCAATCATGGACAATCCCTCTCACCCCCTCTACAAAACACTGGACAAGCTAAGGAGCAGCTTCAGCCACAGACTCATTCAACCCCGCTGCTCTAAGGAACGATACAGGAAATCATTCCTCCCAACTGCAATAAGACTGTTCAACTCATCTACCTCTGTCAGAGCCACCATCACAGAACTGCACTAAACATGTCTCCTGCACTGTGTACCTGTACAACCGCTCCTTATACACTTACTTCACATCATATGTGATATGTGTGCATATAAACCATATTGATATTATATATCATTTTATACAATAATATTGTCTTTTGCACACTCTGTATACATATTCTTAGATTCATAGTATATTATATTACCTATTGTATAGTCAAATACTTATATTCATATTCATACTTCTACTATGTATCATATCATACTCTCTGTATATTCTTGTTTACATAAGTCTATATACACATATTTATTTATGTGTACATGTTATAATTACTATTATTATATCACCATTACTATTATTATTATATATACTGTTGCTGCCATTATTACCATATACTGCTTTTATATTGGTATAATTACTATCATATATAAATATATATTATGTTATATTATATACTATATATACTGTACTATACTTATATACTGTCTAACAATACCATTACCATCATATCATCAGTACTTTTACCATCATCTTGCCAATGCACCTTATCTACCTATTTTATTGTATTTTTATCTTGTGCTTCTGTTTTTTTATTCTTTCTACCTTTTAATTTTATTCTATTGTATTGTATTGTATTTAATTGTATTCAAATATACCGGCTGCTATGACAACTTAATTTCCCTTCGGGGATGAATAAAGTACTCTATCTATCTATCTATCTATCTATCTATCACAAGTACAGGTTATATTCTGATATTGGTCTTTAATGAAGAGAATGTCCATGACTAGATCTGGTGAGAAGTTGCTGATGTTTTTAGTTCCTTGGCCTGGTGTGATAACGTACCAGTCCTCACCTCCTCTACCCTGAAGGTTATCATCACCTCCTCCTGGGAGGAACACGTTGTGCTCTTTGTTCCCTCTGATGTCATCTGTAAAGTCGGACCCACGGACACAAGGAAGTATTTTTTTATTGGTCCAAAAAATAAAAGTGGAACCGCAGAGCAAACCGCCTGGAATTTCAGAATAAAAGTTGGACATCAGAAAACAAAGTCTCAGTTCACAACAAAATCTAATCAGAGGTTTTGAAAAAAGATAAATGACAGGACAAGAAATAGGAAGTAACTTGTAACTTCGAATTTTTACTTCATTCAAAGTACAAAGTTTGATTTGATGCTTTAACCTTTATACTGAGCTGCATTATTGAGCTTTTATTTTGAATAGTTGTAAACTTGGGCCTGAAGATTGTGTCATAATAGTAATATAATTACATGTGTGCTATGCCTAGTGATGAGTGATGGCGAGATGAAGCTTCATGAAGCTTTGAAGCTTTCCATCCAATTGGTTCGCTCATGGGCCGAAGCTTCATGGGGCTTCATTTGCTCTACTGCGCTATCAAGTGGACATTAAATGTAAATGTAATTATAATGACACCATGGAACATGGTGTGTGAAGCTTTGAATTGAAAAAATGAATGAATGATGTTTGTGATACCAATACATAAACGATTATTATTAATATGGTGTCTGTCTTTATGATACAATGGCGGGGTCAAAAGTGAAAGTGGAAACAAATTGGTGAGAGGGTTGTGATGTGAATGTGCTTGTGTTACTTTGTTTGTGAATGTGCTTATGTGTGTGGGGGGACAAAATGTAACATGTACAATAGGGATAACTGTTTATTAATTTTTATTTAAAAACAACTTTTCAACAGTGCTGGGTTTCAGGCGGTCTCTTTTTTTTTTAAATAATTTCGCCTGCTCGCCTGAAAATATAGTTTCAAAGGGCACAGATGAAGCTGGGGTACAAAGAAAAGATACTGCAAGTTTGTACAAGTTAGGGAGTTAATTCCACCCCCCCCCCCAAAACTATAGATATATATATAAACTAGCAGGATTATCATTCCACCCTTCACTAATTTTCCAAAACCAATTTTTTTTTTATGATACAAAAAATATATGAAATGAAAATTTCTTCAGAATACGTAAATTTTCACCACTTTCTAACTTTCTGCAAATTTTGGTAAGAAGTTGAGCATGGTAAAGCCCTCAAAAAGCCAATTCATTTGCCTGAATAATAATAATAATAATAACAAGGAAAACCACAGTTTGAAAGGAAAACGAACAGAAATAATAATAAGAATAATAAGAATAAGAATAAAACATTTTTAGGGCTGCAAAGCAGCACTGGGTGGGCCCGAGCACATCCATTTTGAAGCGTTGCATGCTTTTTGTCTGAAAAAACAAAAATAACCAGTTCTGAGAGAGAAAGAGACGTGACCTTTGCAAGACATAAAGTTTCCTTTGATCTAGGAAGACTGAAATCAAAGGATTCATGGTCCATGTATGTCCGCGTTACAGAACATCGTGTTTTAATGGCGTGTAATCAAACTTTGACGCCACGCCACGGTCACACCGTGTGATTAAAATAAAAATCCGTCAGTCAGTTTTTATCTCCATCTTGTTGTGATGACACCCATCTCAATTTGAAGTTGATTCAATGAAAACCCTGGTACAAGTGTATCAAAGAAAAAATGTGGAATATGGCCAAAATGGCCACTAAATGCAAGATAGCAGGCTTCCTGTTGTGTTTTTCCAATTGCATCTAGAGACTTTTTTGTTTGTCTGGTCATGATACACCTGTATATCGATTTTTGTGAAGATCGGTCAATGGGAACACCTTCCGGGGGTCTCGGGCTGTCTCGGGGGGCACCGTTGAGCCATTTTGCGACGCCCATTGAAAATTCCTTCAGAATACGTAAATTTTCACCACTTTCTAACTTTCTGCAAATTTTGGTAAGAAGTTGAGCATGTTAAAGCCCTCAAAAAGCCAATTCATTTGCCTGAATAATAATAATAAGAAGAAAGAATAATCTTTACAATTTCAATAGGGTCTCACCAGACACCTTTGATGTCTGTGCTCGGGCCCTAAATATATATATATAATATATAATAATATAATAAGAGAATGTAGTTGGTGTGGCAACAAAGGCAGCCGCCTTTAAACTGTGTGGCAACAAAGGCAGCCGCCTTTAAAGAGTGAGGCAACACTGGTGAGGAGAGGTAAGACTGTTGCTCTTTTCATTAGTGTGTTAAAACGTGGTAAAAAGAGGAAGTGAACGAGAGAGGGAGGAGCAGAGATCTGTTTTTCTTCAGAGGAAGTGAATCTGTTCTACAGTCTCTGGCAGCAGCTGAAATGGAGCAGCAAGAAAATCACCTGGACAGAGAAAGATTCTGCTGTTGGATCTGTGAGGATCTACTGAAGGATCCGGTGACTACTGTCTGTGGACACAGCTTCTGTAAGAGCTGTATTAACACCCACTGGGACAAAGAGGAGGAGAGAGGAAGCTACAGCTGTCCTCAGTGTAGACAGACCTTCACACCGAGGCCTGTCCTGGAGACAAGCACCATGTTAGCTGATTCACTGGAGGAGCTGAAGAAGACTGGACTCCAAGCTGATCACTGCTATGCTGGACCTGAAGATGTGGCCTGTGATGTCTGCACTGGGAGAAAACTGAAAGCTCTCAAGTCCTGTTTGGTTTGTTTGGCCTCTTATTGTGAGAAACACCTCCATTCTCATCTTCAGTCAGCTCCATTAAAGAAGCACAAGCTGGTGGAGCCCTCGGAGAACATCTGCTCTCGTCACTACGAGGTGATGGAGATGTTCTGCCGCACTGATCAGCAGTGTATCTGTTACCTCTGCTCTGTGGAGGAACATAAAGACCACGACACAGTGTCAGCTGCAGCAGAAAGGACTGAGAGGCAGAGAGAGCTCGGGCTGAGGAGACAAACAATCCAGCAGAGAGTCCAGGACAGAGAGAAAGACGTGAAGCTGCTTCAACAGGAGGAGGAGGCCGTCAATGGCTCTGCTGATAAAGCAGTGGAGAACAGTGAGGAGATCTTCACTGAGATGATCCCTCTGCTGGAGAAAAGAAGCTCTGATGTGGAGCAGCAGATCGGATCCCATCAGGAAACTGAAGTGAGTCGAGTCAGAGAGCTTCAGGAGAGACTGGAGCAGGAGATCACTGAGCTGAAGAGGAAAGACCATGAACTGAAGCAGCTCTCAGACACAGAGGATCACAACCAGTTTCTACACAACTACCCCTCACTGTCACCACTCACTGAATCTACACACTCATCCAGCATCAGGATCCGTCCTCTGAGGAACTTTGAGGACGTGACAGCAGCTGTGTCACAGGTCGGATGGCAACTACAGGACATTCTGAGAGAGACAGAGACACAGATTTTACAGATTGTGTCTCGAGTGGATGTGTTACTGCCACAACCAGAGATGAAGAACAGAGCGGACTTCTTACAATATTCACAGGAAATCACACTGGATCCAAACACAGCAGACGGATGTCTGTTATTATCTGAGGGAAACAGAAAAGTAACATGGATGAGAAAAGAACAGTCTTATAATAACAAACAAAGATTCAGTGATGGGTTTCAGGTCCTGAGTAGAGAGTGTCTGACTGGACGTTGTTACTGGGAGGTGGAGGTGGAGGAGGGGGTGTACGGTGTTGGTGTAGCAGTCGCATACAAGAATATCAAAAGAAAAGTAGACTCATGTGATAGTATATTTGGATACAATGATAAATCTTGGAAATTATCTTGTCATGGAAACAGTTATGACTTTCATTGCAACAACCGCAGGACTCCAGTGTCAGGTCCTTGGTCCTCCAGAATAGGAGTGTACCTGGATCACAGAGCAGGTGTTCTGTCCTTTTACAGCGTCTCTGACACCATGACTCTCCTCCACAGAGTCCAGACTAGGTTCTATCGGGGTCTCTGTGCTGGATTAGAGGTTCTTACTGGAGCCACAGCTGAGTTCTGTAAACTCAAATAGACTTGAGTCATTAAAAGCAGTGATTTAGATTCTGTGTGTAAATCTTTAACTTCTTTTGTCTCCATGTTTGTTGATCAAAGTTCGTCGCGTTGACGTTTCGGCTCTGCACAGAGATCAGCTGTCAATCAAACACTGACCTTCCTTTATCACACATATTTAGTTCTCACTTCACTCTGGTTGTACTGCAGCTCTCATCACATGGTTTTCTCATACATGTGATTATACATTTAAACATTTCTGAACTTTTCTGCTCCTGACGTTCAAATAATGATGGAGACATATGAGGCTCATTACCTGGATTTGGTTGAAGCTCACAAATGATATTAATTCGAGCTTGTTCATAAAAAACATGTCCATGCACATGTTGCATTGTTTCCTGTGCTGCTGTAAAACTGATGTTCTCACTAATCTGTCATAATCATCTCGGGGGTCGTGCGGGAACAAAGAAAATCAAAAGACTGATAAAACATTTTTAATTTGCATAATTTACTTTAAATTTGATATTAAAAAAAGAAAAAAATGGTCTAAAATATGCTTTTTTCGAAATGTTTTTAATTTGTATATATAATTTCTGGAAATCATCTAGTGAATAGCAGCTTTTCTGGACAGAAACAAATGTATTAATCTTGGTGATGGATTTAAATAAATAGTAAGTGCATATATAAAATGCATCAAAAATAAATTTGCAGTCTTCAGCTGCTATGTATGTATATATATAAATAAGTGTTGCAACCCATCACTCACATTTGTTGGTCCCTCACTCTGGGTATTGTAATGGCATGTATTTCCCGTCTGTTTGATCATGATTCAATGACGATGTAACCTTTATCATGCTGCATCCTGTACTATTTGAATGTGTATTGACCTGATTTACATAGCCACTGTAACCTGATTTTCTCTAGACACAGCCCTTTACTACTGAATGCATATTGGTCCGATTGCTTTAACTAGGCACCTTTGTATTCATGTGATCAAAGGATCTCAACCTTTTCCTGTTTAACACCCCCCCCCTCCAGTATGGGAGTGGTTAGCCAAATGTATAAAGACAGTGAGCTGTTTCCTATCTGGTGTGCATATTACAGACTCAACCCTGTGGTATGTACCATGCTCTGAGCATTAAAGTGTGACAATACTGTAAGAGAGTTTTGAGTCTCGTTTCCTCGTTGGTAGTGAGATTATTGTGGAAATTGCCATTGCAGTATTCAGAGCATTATTACTGATCAGTGCTTATTTAAATCATGCCAACCAAGCAGCTGCACTATTATCAGTTCTCTGATCCGTCCTCATGGTCATGTTGGGTTGTGCCGTTTGTCCGGGCCTCAGCGCTCACCTCTACCACAGTTCAGTTGAGTTCAGCATCGTAAAAATATCTGGAGCTTGTTTTGATTCAAGCAGATGAGAAAGTTCAAATGTTTTTTCTCCATCGTGCATCAATATGATGTGGACACAGCTGTAATGCTCTTTAGAAAGTAGCACCATCCAATTTAAAAGGTGCTGTTGCGCTTCAAACACAAACACTATGACATCACACATGCACAAACACACGCACACTGCTGGAAATCCTCTCAGGTTTACCTCACCTGACCTGCAGGTCCTTTTGTATCTGGGAGGGATTAAAAGAGAGGAGAGGTTCTGGTGAAGGTAAAAAACAACTTTCCTATGAGTATTAATCATCCTTCAGACAAATGAAACCTAACCCTAAGACGATTTACACCCAGCAGGCGCTGTTTCCCCCTGTGAGGCAACGCTCACTTATACTGTAACAGTACAGTTTCATAGTGACATCATAGTAATTCCTACCACATCATCAATTATTTTTCAGTCTGTAGAAGCTCTAGGTGCTTCCTAAAGGTGGTTGATGCAGATCAACATGACATCATTTGTTGATGAATCATTTTCTGATCAATATAAGCTTTTATGATTTTTAGTATAAGAATGTCGATATCGTGGATAATGTGTTTTTCAGACCATATTCCCATTGACCTTTGACCTTTGTCTGACTGGTTTCAAAAGTGAATCATCTGGATGTAAACTCCCCAGTAATATTTCTACCAAGTTGTGAAAATGTGTCAATGTGTTATTAGTAGTTATTTTGTTCACACACACAAACATGGCATAAACAATACAATCCTTCCAGCTGAGAGATCTTTGCTGTACTAAGCTTCACTCTGTGGAAGACATACATATTTACATGTAGTCGATATATCTATCTAACCCGACTTGTGTGTGAGTCAGTGAACAAACACGTCTGATCTCAGTTACAGAGAGCCCCCCCCCCCCCCCCCCAGCACAGCCCTGCAACAACACTGAATCGGATTCAGTCGACTTGTCTCCACGTCCTCCTGCCATCCTCATCACAGCTCCGTCCCGAGAGAGCGTCCATGTCTCCACATCCACCATGACCATAGCCGACTCCGTCAAAGAGCGGAGGCCGTCCTCCTCTCCCTTCGTAGTGGGGAAGAAACGGTGAGCAGACAGTGACTGAAAACCTTCTGTCACACCAGGTCAACTGAGGACCAGAGTCAGGTGAGATCAGATGTTAAACCAACATGTGGTGAAAGTTGATTCAACCCAAGGATTGTTGTATTCATAGCCTTGGAAATGTAATAAGATTTCTTATGTTTTCGGACATGGAAGTTTAATTTTCCAAGTTAATATATTTGTGTTCTTATTCTGGGTTTTATAATGTATCAAGTAAATGTCTATATCCCCAACGGCCTTGTTTCACACTGTCATTGTGTCTTTGCATGAAGTTACTCGTCTTCTAGCAATTTAGTCCTCTAGTCACACACGTTAATATCAGCTACCTTGCTGTTGTTGCCTAGCAACGGAGTTCCAGTGACTGAACACTTCACCGTGTACATGACTCCCGGCATCGTAACCACAAGCTCAAGAGTTTCATTTAAACGCAACACAAAACTCAGCTGCCTCATGTGACACTTCTTAATAATATCTAATATTTTACACTGGGAAGTCTTTACATGTGTTGGGACTTCTTGTAGCTGATGCCTAATAATAATAATAAGTATTTTAATTTAATAATTTAGTTTTCCTCTTGATTTACTGAGGATTAAAATGAACTTCACTGACCGGCCACGGGACTGTGGCGGGGCAGTGTTGTTCATATCAGGATACTAACTACCGGCTGAAACCAAAACAAAATGGCGGCGCCCTCAAGTGAGTCAAGATGACGCTTTAACCAACGTTTGTGTTTCCCTCTGAAGCGGAAGCGACCTGTTCGGGTAAAGATGGAGGCGGCAGGAGAAGAAGAACCGGACCGGATCCGGCTGAAGTCCATCAAGAACCTTCAGACCTTCACAGTGCCTCAGGACGACCGGGTGAGAGGAGAAGACCAGATGATCCCCAGCAGCGATGCTCAGGTCCATGAAGTGAAGAGAACCTTCTGTGACGGCTCCTCCTCTTTTCCTTCTGTTTCAGTTCGGAAGCTGCAGAAGCGTCCGGGAGTTTGAGAAGTTCAACAGAATCGGAGAAGGGACGTACGGCATCGTGTGTGAGTTGTTCACATTCAGACACTAGAGATCAGTTGGACCAGGAAACATCAGATGTTCATTCCAACAAGCAGGTTGAACAAACTCTGACTCAACCCTGGACTCTGGCCTGAAGGATCCTGATGGATGGATGGATGGATGAATGGATGGATGGATGGATGGATGGATGGATGGATAGATAGATAGATAGATAGATAGATAGATAGATAGATAGATAGATAGATAGATAGATAGATAGATAGATAGATAGATAGATAGATAGATAGATAGATAGATAGATAGATAGATAGATAGATGGATGGATGGATGGATGGATGGATGGATGGATGGATAGATGGATAGATGGATAGATGGATAGATGGATAGATGGATAGATGGATAGATGGATAGATGGATAGATAGATGGATGGATGGATAGATAGATAGATTAAATAGATAGATAGATAGATAGATAGATAGATAGATAGATAGATAGATAGATAGATAGATAGATGGATGGATAGATGGATGGATAGATAGATAGAGAGAGAGATGGATGGATGATAGATGGATACTTTATTATCCACATCCATATTATCCAAGTTATTTCTTTTTGAAAACTAAATTCCTCATTCCATTATTTGAATGAAGTCAATCATCAAATAATCAATTCATTTATCATTACCATATTATTAATGCCTATTTTAATGCACAATTTTTTTTTTTTTTGAATGAATGAAAGCTTTATTACTGTTGGACAGTCCCTGCATGGAAGGGTTGAAGTCAGTTTCACGTTGGCGTCTGCAGCTCTGTGGTTTCTGCAGCTGCTTCATCATCCTCTTCATCTCGTTCCCAGGGACCTGAAGGTGTCTAATCTGCTGATGACAGACAACGGCTGCGTAAAGATCGGTGAGCAGCTCTCAGTGTAATCACATTACACCTGCACCTTCACACACATGTCACAATGCCTCACGTCTGCATAATGTAATCCGAGCGGCTAGTCTGACACGCCCCCTAGCAACGCCAGGTGAAGCCAGAGCGGCTGCTGGAAGCTGTCGACCAATCACAATAGGGCGGATCAGCTGGCCAATCAGAGCAGAGTGAAATTATTAAACTGAAAACCCTTTAGACAAAGAGTCGATGTTGGTTTAAGATTATTTTGTCAAGGACTGACTTTGATTTCTGGATGAATGGTTTGGTCGCTGGTTAACCTTCCATGCGTTCGCTGCTTTCCTGTTTTCTGTCATTGTGGATTTTAAATCTTCGAACACATGAGTCCATAATGAAAGTTCACCAGTAGGTTGTTGGTGGTATTGCCCATGCCCCCCCGAGTGATCACCCTGTGGTGAATGTCCCTTTAGCCTCAATACCAACCCTCACTAATGCTCTGATCTGCCTCGTCCCTCTAATCCCGCTCAGTAATCTGCACCTGGATTAGATCCATTACCTCCGACGGGTCGGGTCCATGTCACCATATGTTCTCCTTCATCCGTCCCAGAGCTCCTCCTAGGGACCAAGAGCCAAACTACAGCTCTAGACATGTGCTAGGTGTCGAGTGGTAACAAACATACACACAAACATACATACACACAAACATACACACACACAAACATACACACAAACATACACACACACAAACATACACACACACAAACATACACACACAAACATACACACACAAACATACAGACACACAAACATACACACACACAAACATACACACACACAAACATATATACACACAAACATACATACACACAAACATACACACACACACACACACAAACATACACACACACAAGCATACACACACACAAACATACACACACACAAACATACATACACACAAACATACACACACACAAACATACATACACACAAACATACACACAAACACACACACACAAACATACATACACACAAACATACACACACACAAACATACATACAAACATACATACACACAAACATACACACACACAAACATACATACACACAAACATACATACACACAAACATACACACACAAACAAGCGATGTTCTCTCTGTGAGAATGAGCGGTTGATATGAAGATGAGCCTGATGTGTGTGTGTGTGTGTGTGTGTGTGTGTGTGTGTGTGTGTGTGTGTGTGTGTGTGTCTGTCTCAGGGTTTCTCTCAGCTGCCCCTTGTGGGTCAGTACAGTCTGAGGAAGCAGTCGTACAACAACCTGAAGAATAAGTTCACCTGGTTGACTGAGGCCGGACACACACTGCTCAACCTGCTGTTCATGTACAACCCACAGCGCAGGTACACACACACACACACACACACACACACACACTTCACTGGATCACATCTCTACAAAACACAACAGATTCAAACACCTTGTCGACACATTCGTTAAAACTCTTTGTCTGATTCTTTCTGTTTTGTTCCTGCTGCAGAGCGACGGCCAAAGACAGTCTGGAGAGTTCTTACTTCAAAGAGAAGCCTCTGCGTGAGTCCAGATGTTTCTCTGGCTCAGTCCCCCCCCGATGATGATGACGTAGTTCCTCAGTCCACACGGGTAAACCTGGGTCTGCTCCTCAGGACGTTTCAGATTCGACACGTTCACACAGATCAGAGCGTGACTGAAGTGTTCAGTAGAACTGTGAACTGCTTATCGGAACAATATAAATATCTTCAATGCTTCTGGATTAGTTCTTAAATCCATATCGCTGCCAATGTCTGTGCTTGAAGGAAACTCGACTTTACAAAATATGCCCGATGTGTTTCTCCACTCGTTTGGACCTGAACATCGGTTCAGTTGGAACCTGGATCTTCGAGGAGAGTTTTCAGAACCATTCATCCGGATCCAGATCTGTTGATTCATGAGAGAAACAGGAAGTGAGAGCAGATCTCAGGTCTGATCGTCACTGACCAGCTTCTGAGGCAAAGTGTCCTCGAAGCCAAGTCGTGAATCTGCTGATTGTTTGTTAAAGGAACAGTTCAACATTCTAGGGAATATGTTTATGTTTTAGGCGGCTATAGTAAGAGGCAGAGCGGTCGTCCTCTCGGTCGGTGGTTCGATCCCCAGTCTGACCCATCTGGTGCTGAACCCTGAATGTGCTGCTAACAGATGCACTGCGTGAATGTGTGTGTGAATGGCAAACTGCAAAGTGCTTTGAGTCATTGTTACGTGTGGCCAGGAGGTGGGGCTCTGTGTGAGAATGTGTGTGTGTTTGTGCCTCTCTCCACCTTTCTCTCTCTCTCCACGCAGCCAGTCCTCAGGTGAGACTCATCACCTCGTCAGCTGGAGCTGACTTAAGGAGGCTGTGAATTTCTTTCTCTCTCTCTATTCTTCCATGCAGGTGAACGGGTGAGGAGACCGAGGCTCCGTTTTCCCCCATGCCAGAAGTCCTTTTGAGCTTTTGTTATGTTGGTAGTTGGTTCGGGGGTTCCCGGTAGTCCTGTTTTCGGATAACCTTTTTCTTTCATTTAGGTAGTGGGTTATTTAGGCAGACTTAGTTCGGGGGTGAACACTGACTTCGACGGCCGATGGCTGGCTCAGTGTTCCCCTCTCTTTTGTTTGTTTTGGCCGGGAACCTCCAACCCTTTTGGTTTGTTGCCTTTCTAAATATTTGTTTGTTTCAACCAATAAACATTTGTTATTATTTAGTGGCAACAGTTGTTTCTGATTCGTTTATTTGATGTGTTCCGGGCCTCACGAGCCATTTCTTATAGGTCCGTAACATATTTGGGGGCTCGTCCGGGATCACATGTTGGGTCTTCAGTGTTTCTGTTGATTCCAACTGTGAGTGCCGTGTCTATTGTGATAGGCCGTGTCTAGTTGATTTTGTGGTGTGACTTGGTCGTCACTGACAGAGTTTGTTGGCTTGGACTTCCTAGTGTGGTTGCCAGTGTTTTTTCGGCCGGCACGTTTGTGCACCATGGTTTTCTTTTTGGTGCTGCTGTGTTTTGCCCTCTTGGGTGGTATTTTTGAGGGAGTAGGTTGGTGAGCGGTCTGTTTTTTTTGTTTTTTTTCCTCTCGCCCTGGTCTGATCAGTGTGGCCAGTCTCGTCATGGCGTTTAGTGCTGAGGAGTTTGTTGCTCATCCGACGATGGAGCAGTTCTGTTCTTGCACTAAAGAGCAGTTAATTTCTCTGGCCAGTTTTCTTAAAGTTACGGTGACTAAGCAGATGAAGAAGCAGGCTATAAAAACTGAGCTGCTGTCGGTGTTGTATAAAGAGGGTCTTTTGAGTGAAGCGGTCATGAAGGGGGTGGAGTCACGGTCAGATGTGGATGAAGCGGCTCGTCTCAGGGGATTGGAGCTGCAGATTGAGTTGCGCCGTCTGGATCTGAGGGAGAAGGAGCTGTTGGGTGAACTGGAGGTGCGGAAGCTGGAGGAAGAGACAAAGAGGCAGGTGCATCTGAAGGAGCTGGAGTTACAGCATGCACCTCCTTCTCCTCCCCCTCCTGCCGCCAGTGGTTTTGATATAGGTAGATGCATCCGTTTCGTTCCGTCTTTTAATGATAAAGATGTTGACAAATATTTCACCCTGTTTGAACGTGTAGCTGAGACCCTGGAGTGGCCTAGGCAGTTTTGGCCGTTGCTTTTACAATGTGTGTTCACGGGAAAGGCCCAGGATGCCTACGCGTCTTTGGAGTCTGGTATGAGCCTGAATTATGATCATGTCAAAGAGGCGGTGCTGAGGGCCTACGAGTTAGTGCCCGAGGCATATCGCCAGAGGTACCGTCGTCTCAAGAAGTCGTATGAGAAGACATACATGGAGTTTGGTCATGAGAAGGGAGTGTTATTTGATCGTTGGTGTCGCTCTATGAAGGTTTCTGATTTCGCTGGCTTGCGTGAGTTGATGTTGCTGGAAGACTTTAAGAATTGTTTGCCTGAACGAATTGTGACACACATTAACGACCGTAACGTGCTAGAAATTTCTAGGGCTGCGGTACTTGCTGATGAATACGTTTTGACTCATAGGGACAGTTATGATAAGCCACAGTCCTCCCTGGGTCGCAGCTTCTCTGCGCCCAGGCCCCCTGTGACGCGTAGGGAGAGTGGAGGGGGTAAGGAGAGTGACAGGGTTTGTTCCTTTTGCAAGAAGCGTGGCCATACAGTTAATTACTGTTTTGCTTTGAACAAAAGGGACAAGCCTCCTAAAGCTGTTAATTTGTTAAAAACCGAAAGCTCATTGAGTCAGTCTCCTAGTGCTCCCAGTTCATCTCTCTCACGCTCTCATCCTGGGCAGTCTCCGGAGCTTGATGGTGTGTTTTTGCCTTTCGTCATGAAGGGGGCGGTCTCGCTGACTGCGGGAGGCCCGAAAGTCCCTGTCGTTATTCTGAGGGACAGTGCAGCCTCTCAGTCGGTCATTTTGAGTGGAGTGTTGCCTCTGTCTGAGAAATCTTCAACCGACTCGGCTGCGTTAGTCCGTGGGTTTGGGATGCAGTTTGTGGGGATTCCTTTGCACACCATTCACCTGGACTCGGAGTTGGTTACGGGGCCTGTTATTGTCGGTGTCAGTGATGAGTTTCCTGTCGGGGGGGTGTCTTTCATCCTGGGGAACGATTTAGCGGGGGGGAAGGTCCTGCTTAATCCTGAAGTAACAGCTGTTCCCCGGTCTGGGTGTTCAGATGAGTTGGTGAGAAAGTTCCCAGGGGTGTTTTCTGTCTGCGCCATTACCCGTGCCATGGCAGCAAAGCAACGTCAGCTGCAGCCTGAGTCCGGTGATGAGGAAGTAGAATTGAGTGACAGTTTTATGGCTGGGGACGGTTCGTCAGTGTTACCAGCCCTTCCCTCCCCAGACCCGGTTTCTCTTCCTTCCCCAGACCCGGTTTCTCTTCCCTCCCCAGGCCCGGTTCCTTTTCCCCCGCCATCTCCCCTTTCTATATTGGACAGTTCAGATGTTAAATTGTCCATGTCACGTGAACAGCTTATTATCGAACAGCAGCGTGATCCCACGCTGGTTTCTCTTTTTGCGGCTGTGGGTTTGAATGATGATGATGGGGGTGGGTCTCCCAGGTATTTCTTGAAGGACGGGGTGCTGATGCGTGCGTGGCTGCCACCACGTTTGGGTTTTCAAGAGGATTGGGGGGTTGTGAAGCAAGTTGTAGTTCCACAGCTGTTTCGACCAGAAGTTTTGAAGCTGGCCCATGATAATCCTCTGGCTGGCCATCTTGGGGTAAATAAGACATATGATAGAGTGTTGTGTTGTTTTTTTTGGCCGGGTCTTAAAGCCGATGTGCGTCAGCACTGTAGGACCTGCCATGTCTGTCAACTCTCTGGTAAGCCCAATCAAACCATTCCCCCGTTTCCACTCTATCCGATTCCTGTTGTAGGGGAGCCTTTCGAACGTGTTATCGTAGACTGTGTAGGGCCTCTTCCCCGTACAAAGGCGGGTCATCAGTTTCTCCTGACCATTATGTGCGTTAACACTCGTTTTCCTGAGGCTATTCCTCTGCGGAGGATCACCGCCCCTGCAGTCATTAAAGCGTTGACTAAGTTTTTTTCCTTGTTTGGTTTGCCACGGGTGGTGCAGACGGACCAGGGGTCGAATTTTATGTCTAAGGTTTTTGCACAGGTGGTGAAACAGCTTGACATTTCTCATTACAACAGTCATCAACACGAGAAAAGATCTTTATAAACCATTTACCATTTATTCTGTTTGAGGAGGATGTGTTCAGGGACATCGTGGAGCTGTAGGACATCTGAGTTCTATCAGTTCACCTGATACCTAACACAGTGGGCAGCTGTGAGTTCAGGTGTGAATGGACCCAAGACGTGTTGAGGACACATCTGCTGATGTAAAATACTTTTACTTCATTTCTGGATAGTGACAGGAAGTGAAGCATCTTTGTTTACAGTCTTTGTGTTGAACTTTTCCTTTAAGAGCCTCAAGCTTAAAGCCTCAAACCGTAATTTACTGTAAATAAACTGTGGCCTCGTCAGTAGAATCACTCGTGTTCAGACTCCTGTCTGCGAGCGGGTAAAGAGCATGTGACTCTGATCATGTGACACTGATCATGTGACTCTGATCATGTGACTCTGATCATGTGACTGTTCGAGACTCTAAACGTGTTCAAACCATAAACATGAGAAAAATGTCAAACCAGCAACTCTGTTTTTTTTCTCCATTTGAAATGTCAGTTTTTATTAATCAGGGTAAGTTGGTTGTCGTGGTTACATGGAGGCAAGGACGTCCCTGTACAGGAAGTTTGAGAACCGAACCCCCCCCCGACCACCACAAACACACAAACCTCCACAAACACACAAGCACCACAAGTGCTGCTGCTGCGTGATCATGATGTGACAGTTGGATGTAAAAGAACCGTGTGTGTGTGTGTGTGTGTGTGTGTGTGTGTCCCAAAAGAACAAGCAGACTTTCAGTCAAGCTCCATGAAACAAGTGTAAACAAACTGAATCTATGAGTCTAGTCACAAGTGGAATAAATAATGTTTAACGTCCGTCAGAACTAAGACTGAAGCGTCAATGCAGCAAAAGAAAAGGGCTCATGTTCACACAAAGAGGATTCTGGGAAACGGAGTTCATCTGAGCAGTAAACTCCATCTCAGCTCTTGTTCTATTTAGCAGCTGTTCTGGAGCTTTTTAATGAAGATGATCAACTTCTCTGAGAACTTTGACTTTTAACTCCTTACATTTTGGAGCAGATTCAGGAGGATTCAGGATCTAGTTTTTCCATTTTCCTAAACATTACAAGATTGGGCTTTTTTCTCAGTTTCTTAAGAACACTTTAAATAAAAAGGTAAATTATAATCAACAATTCCAAATCTGCGGCTGGTGAAGAGGCTGTGATTTGATGTAAAGGTGGAGGACAGCTGCTGAATGGACACAGACGTGAGACATTCATCTCGAGAGAAACCACAGGATTCTTTTTCCAGTTTTCTGGATTGAGGGAAAACGATGTTAATACTGAACCAAACAGCTCTCGAGCCATCGAGGGACACGGAGGCAGCGACAAGCCGTTAATTTAACACTTCAAATAATAAAATAACAGGGCTCTTCACATATAGACATTTACATTAAGACACACAATAAAAACACTTCTTCAGAACTTCTTCTGTTTCTTCTTCAAACGTCGTCGTCCTTCAAAGTGCACGATGGCTCAATGTTCAGTCCTTCAGTCAGAGAGTGAAGCGGCTCAGAGAGGGACCAACTCCCCGGGTCAGGACTCAGGTTTACTGCAGGTTAGAGGGAAAGTTCTTCTGATGCACTGAAGCAGATTATCAACTCACAACAAGGTTTTTTTTATTCTTGCTTTTGGTCGACGTCCTCCAGGGATTTAAGTATAAATAAAATAAATAATACGAGACTCGTATCTGTTAAATCCATGAGAGGCCGTGAACCGAGCTGAAGATCTACAGGATGGTGGGGGGGGGGGGTGTTGACCCTTCTGGTGGACTCCAGTGATGTGGGAGGAGCTTCGTCTCTCAGCCCTCCATCCCAAAGTCGTCTGTGAACTTCTGGACCTTGAACAGGTCTTCAGAGTTGACGGTGGGACGGGTGGTGGACAGAGAGCGCAGCATGTCCGACTGCAGAGGACACAGAGGACACAGAGGACAGAGGACACAGAGGACAGAGGACACAGAGGACAGAGGACACAGAGGACAGAGGACACAGAGACGTTCATCAGGTTTTCATCAGAGATCATCGAACAACACAAACACGTAGAGGAAGTGGGACGGCCCTTCAGGAAGACTGTTCTTAGAGGAGCAGTTTAGTTCAGTTCCATCACTGTTTTGCTTATTGTTAATGAATCTCCTGAACATCTCACCATGCAGACTATGGGCTCCAGCAGTTTGTCACTCGGCACCTCCATCCAGGTCATCTCTATGGCTGCAGGGTCGCCAGGGGAACAAGGGGTCAGGAGGTCGTCCACCATGATCTGGTTGTTGCTTCTTGACGGACCTCCAACCTGCAGGAGACACAAGAAGGAAATAAATCACAACATTTACGTGAAATGTACAAGAACACCCACGATGAGGATTTGACCTCTTCTCTTTCTCTCTGGTTTCTGATGACGTCACCTTTTTGAAGTGCGTGGCCGACTGGACCTTCCTGACCGGCTGCATGAGCGCGTCCCGGACGATGACGCTGATGTCGGCTCCAGAGTATCCGTGTGTCTTGTGGGCGAGCTGCCGCAGGTCGGCCTCACTCAGGCTGCGTGGCGTGTTGCCCAGATGGAGACGGAACATCTGAGCCCGAGCCGGCTCCTCCGGCAGAGGGATGTAGATACGCTTCTCAAACCTGCCACAGGACAGCACAGACGTTTTAGTCATTATGATAATAATGTGATAATAACAAGTATCCCGATGACCCCTGGAAAACAAGGTGGACACGAGGTGAATCATAGTGACCTCTGACCTTCTGCGAATGGCAGCGTCTAGGACCCAGGGGATGTTGGTGGCTCCCAACACCAAGATGCCGTCGTTGTTGTTTCCCACTCCTACAGAACCAGAGAGCTTCGGTCAACAGGAGGAAACTGCTTCACAGGTTTCTGTATCACAGCGTTTGATTCCAATATATTGTACTATTTGATTCTCTATATTCTTCTTCACTGTAGGTCAGTCTGATGGTCTGATCACCATGAGCTCACCCTGCATCTGCACCAGGAACTCGGTCTTGATGCGGCGGGCGGCCTCGCTCTCGTTCTCGTTCCTGGAGCCGCACAGCGAGTCCACCTCGTCGATGAAGATGATGGAGGGTTTGTGCTGGCGAGCCAAGTCAAACAGGTTCTTCACCAGCCTGCGAGACAGAGAGAGGGAGGACAGAGTGAGACGGAGAGACAGGAGACAACAGTCCACAGGGATGAAGAGTCAGAGAGTAACAATGAAACGCTCGTCTTGAACAAGCCACAGCAGAGAGTGACCTGCTGAGATCAACCTCTACAGAACTCTACCAGCCCTGTGTACCTGTACAACACTCCGCTCCATATACACTTACTTCACATCATATGTGTTCATATAAACCATATTGATATTATATATCATTTTATACAATAATATTGTCTTTTGCACACTCTGTCTACATATTCTTAGACTCATAGTATATTATATTACCTATTGTATAGTCAAATACTTATATTCATATTCATACCTCTACTATATATCATATCATACTCTCTGTATATTCTTGTTTACATAAGTCTATATACACATATTTATACATGTGTACATGTTATAATTACTATTTTTAAAGCACCATTATTATTATATATACTGTTGCTGCCATTACCATATACTGCTTTTATATTGGTATAATTACTATCATATATAAATATATATTATGTTATATTATATACTATATATACTGTACTATTTTTATATACTGTCTAACAATAACATTACCATCATATCATCAGTACTATTACCATCATCTTGCCACTGCACCTTATCTACCTATTTATCTTGTGTTTCTGTTTTTTATTCTTTCTACCTCAATATTTTTAATTTTATTCTATTGTATTTTATTGTATTCAAATATACCGGCTGCTATGACAACTTAATTTCCCTTCTAATCTATCTATCTATCTATCTATCTATCTATCTATCTATCTATCTATCTATCTATCTATCTATCTATCTATCTATCTATCTATCTATCTATCTATCTATCTATCTATCTATCTATCTATCTATCTATCTATCTATCTATCTATCTATCTATCTATCAGCCGTGCTCTCCAGTTCTACAAGCCCCTGAAGCCTCCTCTGCTTAAGTGAAACACTCGTGGGACGTAGCGTCCAGTAGAAGCTTCATCGATCAAAGGAACCCACACTCTCTCTCTTTATAACACAGAGCACATGAGGAGACCACCTACTTCTCACTCTCTCCCAGCCACTTGGACATGAGGTCTGAGGAGGAGACGGAGAAGAAGGTGGAGTTGTTGGCCTCTGTGGCCACGGCCTTGGCCAGGTAGGACTTCCCGGTCCCCGGGGGTCCGAACAGCAGGATGCCCCTCCATGGAGTCCGCTTGCCTGAGGACAGACACACACACCAGAGAGAAACTGTTTAATTCAGTCATATAAACTACTAAAGTGATGAGGAAAGCTTTATTTAGAGCGATACAATAATCTGGAAATGGAGGAAAAGTGAAAAATTGCAATCAAAAACAATAATAATTTAAGCGACAAAGGAAAGTATTTATAATTCTGAAATCTAAAATCAGAGACTGTCATTTCTGAACTCTCTGTCACATTTATATAACTGGCTTTTGTTTCACTATGAAATAACTTTATAGAAACAGCACAGTCATGGCTGGAAGTAGAGACAACTTTAAAATGTGCCGTGGAACAGTTATAATGTCATTAAACATTAATAAGTAAAAAAAATCTCAGCTGATCACAAGTGTTGAGATGATCCGACCTGTGAAGAGATGTGGGAACTTGATGGGCAGGATGACGGCTTCCTTCAGAGCTTCCTTGGCTCCCTCCAGTCCGGCCACATCGCTCCACCGGACGTTGGGCTTCTCCATCACGATGGCACCTGCACACGATGAAGCTCTCAACAACCTTCAAACACCAAACACCTGACAGGAACTCAGAACCTCCCTGAATCCTAACACCGGGACTACTGATCAAAATAGGTTTTTCCAGGGCAGTGACTCTACATTATAGTAAAAGGCTTAGAGGTTCCAAGTTTGCGATGTCCAGATACGTCAGAACACGAGCGCAGATGAGAGGCATTTGGAACTCGGACTGAAATAGTGCTAAGTTAAAGTCGGGGCAGAGGGCAGAGGGATCCAAACTGCTTGGAGACGTCTTCCAGGATCCAAACACGAGGACACAACACATTCAAAAGTTCATTCCTCTGCCGACAGCCTCCTTATGAAACCACAGGTAGAGTCAGCAAGTATTAACAAACACAAACTGATCACACAGAAAACAACATCATGACTTTCACAGCCACGAGGGATGAGGTCCACTCACCCATGAGTTGCTCCTGCAGCTTCTTCTTCTCGGGGTTTTCTCCCTCGCTGTCACTGTCGCTCCTACGATACCAACACACAGGAATCAGAACCTGAAGACAACGCTACACAACGAGTCTGAAGACGACCTACTTGTCATTGCTCTGCGCCTCCTTCACGGGCTTCTTGCCCTGCTTGTCTTTGTTCTTCAGGTAGTCCTTGAGCTTCTCCGCCCGGTCCAGGTACTGAAGGCACTTGGCTCGGATGCTTTCCTTCGCCTTGTCGCTGTGGGCCTCATCTGAGGGTCAAACACCACACTTGAATAAAAACAACCAATGTTAGTGTTATAGACATTTTTATGGTTTAGGTCTATTGCAGAGTGTTGTTTTAGGATTTTGAATTCAGTATGAATTGTCTTATTGCTGGGCCGCTCTGACACAGGATGACAGCACACAGACCAGGTGAGGAAGAGGATCTAAATCCACCACATGTGTGTGTGTGTGTTTAATACTGAATCCTCATTTCTCTACTGCAGAGGATCCAAGGCCGAGTTAGGAAGGGAGCGAGACGAGAGATGGATGAAGGCAACATCTCTCTGCTGCTTCCAGAGCGGCACTGAACTCCTAATAATCTCCTGACATATATATATTATATTATATATAACACTCTGTTACACATTGCATATTGCAATTTGACACTGTTCACTGTTTTGCTTTTTGCATTGGGCATTGTGCATTTCACCTTTTACTTCACTTTTTATAGCTTTTATCTTTTATATATTTTTATATAGATATGTTTATGTCTAAATAAATGCTACCTTGTATAAATATTAGAAAAAGTGAGTAAATAAGAAGTAAATAGTGAGTAAATTTATATTGTTTTTTTTTATTTTTACTATTGTTTCTCTTATGTGTGGTGTATTTATTGTGTTTTTATGTTTCTATGTTCATTGTATGCACCAATAACCAAAGCAAATTCCAGGTAGGTGTAAACCTACTTGGCAATAAATACCTTCTGATTTCTGATTCTGATTCTGATATCTGGAGGAGCTGGACGTGAAAATACAAATGTCTCAGAGGGGGAAGTTTCTAACTAACAACAGATACAAAACTGAGATAAAAAAAGAAAGAATACAAATATCGTGTTGCTCCACCTCTGCTGAACGCTCGGGAGACGTGTGTGTTGTTGTGTTGACGTGTCTGACCAGAGATTCTCCTGCTGTGTTAATAATGTGTAAAACTCCAAAGAAAAGTCTGGACGTAATCGTGTGGACATTCTCTGGAATTCACATCTGGAATGTTTCTGGAGAGTGAGACTTGTCCAATAGAGACACTGCACATACAGACCAGAGGTGTGTGTGTCCTCTGTGACATGTGGAGGTAAGGATTCTCCTGTTTGAAAGGGGGGGGGGGGGGGGGTGTAGTGCTCACACTTGATGGCGTGCAGGAAGTACTCCACGGCGTGCTGGTACAGGTGCAGCGCCTCGTCATAGTTCTTGGCCTTGTCTTCTTCTGTGGCTTTGGTCACAAGATCGATCGCTTTCTGCAGCAGGGAACCACAGGGGGGGGGCGGAGACAAGGTGGAGGGGGGGCGGAGACAATGTGGAGTGTGGTCGGAGACAAGGTGGAGGGGGGTGGAGACAATGTGGAGGGGGCGGAGACAAGGTGGGGGGTGGGGGCGGAGATAATGTGGAGTGTGGGCGGAGACAAGGTGGAGACAATGTGGAGGGGGCGGAGACACGGTGGAGGGTGGGTGGAGACAAGGTGGAGGGTGGGTGGAGACAAGGTGGAGGGTGGGCGGAGACAAGGTGGAGGGTGGGTGGAGACAAGGTGGAGGGTGGGCGGAGACAAGGTGGAGGGTGGGTGGAGACAAGGTGGAGGGTGGGCGGAGACAATGTGGAGGGGGCGGAGACAAGGTGGAGGGTGGGTGGAGACAAGGTGGAGGGGGCGGAGACAATGTGGAGGGGGCGGAGACAAGGTGGAGGGTGG
Source organism: Limanda limanda (assembly GCF_963576545.1). Classification (NCBI taxonomy): domain Eukaryota; kingdom Metazoa; phylum Chordata; class Actinopteri; order Pleuronectiformes; family Pleuronectidae; genus Limanda; species Limanda limanda. Next base: position 1,275,278 of record NC_083640.1, read on the forward strand.
GTGGAGACAAGGTGGAGGGTGGGTGGAGACAAGGTGGAGGGGGGGCGGAGACAAGGTGGAGGGTGGGTGGAGACAAGGTGGAGGGTGGGCGGAGACAAGGTGGAGGGCGGGTGGAGACAGACAGACAGACAGGAAGGTGGAGGTCACGTGTTAGCTTCAACCAAAACAAAGCAGCGGTCACGTGGGTCCGGTTGGAGTCGCTGCTTCTTCAGACACGTTTGTTAAAGTAATGACTCGTCAAAAAAAACGTTCCATAACTCTTGGTTGTGTTCGTGTTATTCAAATACTTATATTTATACCTCTACTATATATCATATATTATATCATACTCTCTGTAAATTCTTTGTATACATAAGTCTATATACACATATTTATACATGTGTAAATGTTATAATTATTATTATGATATTACTATTACTATTATTATTATATATACTGTTGCTGCCATTATTACTATATACTGCTATTATATTGGTATAATTACTATCATATATAAATATATATTATGTTATATTATATACTATATATACTGTACTATTTTTATATATTGTCTAACAATAACATTACCATCATATCATCAGTACTATTACCATCATCTTGCCACTGCACCTTATCTACCTATTTATCTTGTGTTTCTGTTTTTTATTCTTTCTACCTCAATATTTTTTATTTTATTCTATTGTATTGTATTTTATTGTATTGAAATATACCGGCTGCTATGACGACTTAATTTCCCTTTGGGGATGAATAAAGTAATCTATCTATCTATCTATCTATCTATCTATCTATCTATCTATCTATCTATCTATCTATCTATCTATCTATCTATCTATCTATCTATCTAAGCCGCAGCTAACATGCTAACATGCTAACAGGCTAACACCGTTATAAACATCCTGCAGCAGCAAGTGAGCTAACTCACTTCCTGCAGTATAACGTCAATGTGTCGTTAGCACGTCCGTGTGATGCTAATGCTAGTTTCAATAAGAAGGAAACACTGTAGTGAAAGAAACTGCTTTGCTAACAATGCTACCGGTGTAGCATGCTAACACCTAGCCAGCTAGCACGGACCTGCAGTGTGGACGTTGTCATTTCATCTCCCAGTTCTGCGGAGTCCAGATGTGTGTCCTCCGGATGTGTGTCCTCCAGATGTGTGTCCTCCGGATGTGTGTCCTCCAGATGTGTGTCCTCCAGATGTGTGTCCTCCAGATGTGGATGAAGAGACGCTCTGTTAACAGCTCCGTGTTGTTGACATGACAACACAGCGGCTAACGATGCTAACGATGCTAGGTAGCTAAAGAGAGACAGCTCTGCATCGACCGGACAAAAACACTGCGCCTAACAGGAAGCTTACTGCTGCCAAGCTAACATCCGGTGTGTATTTCCAAAATAAGAGACCCGATGTAAATACATTTAATTATTTATTAATGCATTTCAATATTTAATTATTGTGTCCTTTTCATTTTGTTCCAAAACTAAATGAAAGTAAGAAAAACACTTAATTATTCGGATGAAAACAAGGCTCAGTAAATTAAAGATTTACATTCATGTGCAGGAGATAAAACTTTTATTATAACAACTGTAATCATCGTTTTATTCTTAAATAGTCATGTGAAAATTCACCATGATTCTCTCTGTATTTTAAATAATATGTAGCCTTGTTATTATTCTTATTTTTGATTGTTCTGATTTCAGTTGCGGTGGTTTGTGTCTTTTTATTGGTACATCCGGTACATCCTCAAACGGACGATCTTTGAGGCGGAACCCCCTGGACAGATGACGCGTTTCAGTCGGATCCAGTTCAGCGACGCACCAACACTTCTGCACAGGGCGGAAGCCGCAGCAGCGACAGTGAGCTGAATAAAGTTAGTTTTTATTTGTCATAAGTTTTCTTAGAGACTCAGTGAGAATCCGAAGCGGCGCAGGACACGGAACGGGATCCAAACTTCAAGTGGCACCTTTGTGTCTCTGCTAGCATCTTGTTAGCATGGATGCTAGCATGGATGTTAGCGGGGAATCGGTGAGAATGAACCCGGGAGAAGAGGTCCAGCTCCGGGCACAGGAGGAGGAGGAAGATGGGGAGTGGGAGGAGCTGGATGACGAGGAGCTGGAGGAGCTGGAGGATCTGAAGGATCGTGAGGAGTTCATGAAGGAGCTAGCGAACATCTCGGTGAAACGTAAAAACCACAAGTTCACTCAATTCATTAGGAAGATCTGGCTAATGCTAATGCTGATGCTAATGCTAACTGAGCTGACACCAAACTTCTGCAGTTTGACATCATGTGTGGAAATGATGAGTTCAACCGGAACTCAAACCGTCATCATCTCGTAGCAGCCCAAGTATATAAAAAGGTTATTGACTATATATATATATTGATAGTCAATATATAGTCAATTATATATATATGTCTATATATATATATATATATAATATATAATATATATATATAACTGCATATTGACTCTATATATTGATAGTAGTAGTATATAGTAGTATTATATATTATTCAATAACCTTTTATTCGTAGACGCAAACATTCTTGTATTAACCCGATACAGACAATTAGAAACTTACATGTAAACACTATTTTCCGATGAACCATGAATGAGGTCAATCTCATAATGTCGACATGTTTACATTGTGATTGCAGCAGAACATCGTAGAAGTTTCTCGGGACTTTGCGACATACGACAGCTACAACAGCACGTAAACAAGATGTGACAATAAGAGTCGTAGCTTTTGTGAAACTAGCAAAGACAAACCCTGAACGGTGAAAGACGAAACCATCGTTCATTAAATTATAGATAGATAGATAGATAGATTACTTTATTCATCCCCGAAGGGAAATTAAGACGTCATACCAGCCAGTATATTTGAATACAATAAAATACAATAAAAAATATTGAGGTAGAAAGAATAAAAACAGAAACACAAGATAAATAGGTAGATAAGGTGCAGTGGCAAGATGATGGTAATAGTACTGATGATATGATGGTAATGTTATTGTTAGACAGTATATAAAAATAGTACAGTATATATAGTATATAATATAACATAATATATATTTATATATGATAGTAATTATACCAATATAATAGCAGTATATAGTAATAATGGCAGCAACAGTATATATAATAATAATAATAGTAGTAATATAATAATAATAATTATAATTATAACATGTACACAGGTATAAATATGTGTATATAGACTTATATATACAAAGAATATACAAAGAGTATGATATAATATATGATATATAGTAGAGGTATAAATATAAGTATTTGACTATACAATAGATAATATAATATACTATGAGTGTAGGAATATGTAGACAGAGTGTGCAAAAGACAATATTATTGTATAAAATGATATATAAAATCAATATGGTTTATATGAACACATATCACATATGATGTGAAGTAAGTGTACATGGAGCGGAGTGTGGTACAGGTCCACAGTGACAGTATTTCAGGTTGCGGTTTTAAAACTGACAGAGTAGCGACCGGATCTTGATCACCCCCCAGTGGTTGGTAGAAATGTTGGTCGTAAACCCCGCCTCCTTTAAATTAGCAGACGGGACATGATTAAAACTGAAACGTTCCCCCCCCAGACGTGCTGAGGAGGGTTCAGGCCGTGCAGACGGACGCCACCACAGGAGAGTCGGGCGTCAACACGGAGCCCGACTGGGAGAGGCAGGTGTCGGCCATGTTGGATTACAGCGTCAGCCTGTCGGAGGAGTACGGCGGTCTGAAGAGGAAGCAGGGCGAGGAGGAGGCGGAGCAAGACAAACACAAACAACAACTGCAGAAGAAGAAGGAGGAGGCGGCACGGCAGCACCAGGTCAGACCGACGCTCACGCATAACAAGTCGTTTCATATTTCTATAAGTATAAAGATACTTTGCAACTAACGACTATTCTGATCGTCGATTAGTCACCGATTATTGAAACGATTAATCGACTAATCGGATTATGAATGACACAAATTCTCAATTGCTCTTATTTAGCAAACAGCTTTAAATTTAGCTTGAGGTTGTTCGAGGCAAGTGATGACTGAAAATAAAGGCAATAAAGATCGATACTTCATTCAAAAAAAATTTATTTTAATAAACGTTGCTGCATATAAGGGTACTGTTGACACAAAAGCAAAGAAATCAAGTTTTTGTCCATTTAAAAGCAAGGACAGGCAAAGTGCTAATACAAAATTTTAAATTTAAGTTTCCCTTTTTCATGTCAACCAAGAACAGGCCAAGTGCTGATACTAAAAATAAATTAAAAATCAAGTATCCATTTTTCGTGTTAACAAAAATGACAGGGAAAATAACAGCAATAAAAACATCAACAAACCAAACTACAGTCTTCTTCGGACTAAATAAGTGTGATTAAAAAAAGACGTTTGTCAGGCAGTAGGATTACATAACGCTTTCAAACTCGTTAATAATAAGTTTAAACCATATTTTTGTAATGGATGCTAGAATCCTGCACACAGGTATATACGTTTATATATAACATCTGACGTAGGCGAGTCCGCATCGTCTCCGTTACGATGTCACACGTGACTCCTCCTCCTCACATGCACGTGTCCTGCTTCCATGGAGAGCAGGTGCTGTACAGATACTGCAGGTAGTTTATTTCGGGCTGTTACGGGTGAAGTTCTCTGGAACTTTTTACTTTCTGGTGCGCGACGCTGCTGCAGCGGAGGACGCCATCGGACCGTGTTTTGACGCTATTGCACATGCGTGACTTTCAGAGATAGGAAGAAAGCGAGATGGCTCACTCCTCAGCTGCTTTCATCAGCACCTCCGGTAAAACGACGTTTAGTTCAACTGCACGGCACGAAAAACACGTGTTATGACGTAACCAACAAATCATCGACGAGTCAATTTGTTGGCGACTATTCTTGTCATCGATTTTTGTCGACGACATTCGACTAATCGTTGCACCCCTAGTTTGAAGTGTGCAGGCTCCAGTGTGTGTCTGGATTGTGTTTCACCATCACACTGTGTGTTTCAGGCTGTGATGGACAAACTGGAGTCAGTGCGAGTCAAACTGCAGCTGAACAACTCCAAGGCCATCAGGAAGAACTTCTTATCCAAAAAACAAGAGATGACGTCAGAGAAGGACCGAGCGGAGGAGGAGAAGAAGAGGTAGAAACCTCTGATACTGTGTCTCTGTTCTGCTGAGTCATCTGTGGAACGACCAGGAGACAAACCCCCTGACCTTCACCACGTCTCTCCTCTGGACCAGGTTGGCCAACGAGCTGCAGGAGAGCGAGCGGAAGCTGGCTGCGCTCACAGAGGAGCAGGAGGAGGAGCAGAGGAGGTGGCAGGAGGAGCTGGAGGAGCTGAGGCAGGAGATGGAGCGCGTGAGGACGGAGGCGCAGGAGGCGGAGCTACAGGCCCTAAAGGACGAGAAAGCCGCCGTGGAGAAGCAGAGGGACGCCGCCATAACTCACATCGACGTCTGGCTGAAGGAGGTACA
>NC_083640.1:1285760-1290760 GCF_963576545.1 Limanda limanda
GAACTCACTACGTAGAACTCACTACGTAGAACTCACTGTATAGAACTCACTACGTAGAACTCAATGTATAGAACTCACTACGTAGAACTCACTACGTAGAACTCACTACGTAGAACTCACTGTATAGAACTCACTACGTAGAACTCACTACGTAGAACTCACTACGTAGAACTCACTGTATAGAACTCACTACGTAGAACTCAATGTATAGAACTCACTACGTAGAACTCACTACGTAGAACTCACTGTATAGAACTCACTACGTAGAACTCACTACGTAGAACTCACTACGTAGAACTCACTGTATAGAACTCACTACGTAGAACTCAATGTATAGAACTCACTACGTAGAACTCACTACAACAACAACAACAACATGAATTTAAAACATTTGTTTTAAACTTGGTTTTAAAACGTTTACAACTCACAGATTTGTCATAAAAACAAACGACAGCTTCAGGAACAAAAGGACGTGATGGACTCATCAATCAAACTTTATTTGTATAGACCATATTCACAAATCACAGTTTGTCTCATAGGGCTTTAACATGGTGAGACATCCTCTGTCCTTAACCCTCAGCAAGAGTCAGGACAAACGACTAAAAACACTTTAACAGGTAAAAATACGTAGAAAAAGAAACAGCATCGTGTATAAAAAAACCTCAAATTTCTCAGGTGCAGTTTATTCCACTTCTGTTTTTTGCAAAACCGCTATGAAAATATCTCTCGCTATATAAACAGGCTTAGTAGATGTTCCTGTACAAGCGACTCTGATCTACTTCCTGTTTGATCTCCTTCCTGTTTGATCTACTTCCTGTTTGTCTCATGAATCTCAGCTGATGACTGAAGGGAACAAACCTGTTGAGAAGTCTTCAAGTGTTTTGAAACTCAGAGACGTTTGAACATGAAGCTGCTTCGTTCACTTTCTTCACTGGAGTGAATCCAGGAAGAGAATTCAGCTCCTGATAAAGACTTCTGAAGGAATCCTGAGCAGGAGAAGACTACAACTCCCATCATCCCTCACCTGACGTGAAGGGTTAATGTTGGAGACAAGAATAAAGAATAAAGAATAAAGAAAAAATAAAAGCATGAACTCGCTCAGTGAGATTCTGTCACTTTGTGAATATTTGCGTCGTCTGGATTTAATTTGAAAAGTATTAAAAACATGTGACTTTCGAGACTTTTCGTTTCCTGTTTCCCGACCGAAAACAAAAGCTCAAATTTTATGACTTTAGGAGAAAACTTTATCTACTCTATTTAGTTTTTTTAAACATGTAAAAGAAAGACGACAGAATCAGCTTCACTGAAATCAATAAAGATAAAACTGTTCTTCAAAATAAAAAAATTAACAAGTTCACACGTATCTTATTACTTTGGTTCAAGTCCCATCTGCTAACATGGTGGAGGAAGGTTAATGTTTGCAGCCAGACACCAGGGGGCGATACAGATGTCATGTCCTCCATCTTTATTCACACTCTGTGGTTTTGGCGATGAAGTTTAGTTTCACGGCGTTTGGCTCCTCCCACCTTCGGCCTGATTCTTCGCTGTCGCTCCGTCAGCGTCTTGATGATGAAGCCGAAATGCAAATGCAGGTTTGACCTGCATGTGAATGAGGTCGTCGTGTCCGTGTGGCGTCCGCGGCCGAAGACGAATGGCGTTCATCGTCCTGCGCCGACGTCCGGGAGCAGGACGCCGTCTAATTAGCTTTTTTCCTAAAGGTTGTGTTTCTCAGGATCCATCATCGCTGTCGTTACATCAATTAATGCTGTTGACGGGTGGAGGACTGGCCCCGCCCTCACGCCGCGGCCCCCCCCCGGCCTTCACAGGCAGAAGAACCTCCTCTCCTCTGGTTGGCATTAAAGGCCTGTCATCCCCGCGTGGCCGCCCCCCCCCCACGGCCCAGCGGTGTCAATTAAATTTGATTGACTGAGTAAAAGAAGCACACAAATAAGCCAAAACAACAGACACAAAAATCTATACATGACTCCTCCACCCCCCCCCCCCACCCCTCCCACCCGCCCCACCCCTCCGCCCCGGCTGTCAAATCAAGCGCTTGTCTCGTCTGTTTTCGTGGCGTGCGCCGAGGACGTCTGCCGCGAGACAACTGCTCCTGCGTGTGTGGTGTGTGTTTGTTTGTGTGTTTGTGTGTGTGTTTGTGTGTTTGTGTGTGTGTGTGTTTGTGTGTGTGTTTGTGTGTTTGTGTGTGTGTGTGTGTGTGTGTGTGGGCGTCACCAAACAGCCGCTCCATCCACACAGAGCGAACCAATTAGCGGCTCTGGAGCCTCGTCCGGGCCGCAGAGCGGGGGGGCCCCTGGGTATCGACTCAAATAGTTGTCCAATAAATGAGGTCTAATTTATCAGTTTAACTCCCCCCCCCCACCCCCCTCCAAGGAAAACAGCGGGAGGAGAAAGAGAGAAAGAGAGAAAACAAATAGCTTCTCTGTTTTGTTCCCGGCGTCGTTTGAGCAGCTGATGGATCTGGTTCCTCTCGTCTCACGAGCTCGTCTCTCGCTCTGTGTTGTTTTGCTAATTGTCAGGCGGAGCGTCCATCTTTCATATGCGCGGCGATGATGGAGGGGCCCGATTCCAGCCGAGCCCATTAAGCTCCGTGGGGAGGAGCCGGCCCTGCGTGGGAAACATCAGAAGCCAATTTGCTTCCCGAGCTCCATGAATCCTGCTGCGTTAAGTGACTGATTCTGAAGCTGGAGGAAACTCGCGCTCGGTTCGGGATCGGCCGCTAAACGACCAGCGAGCGCAACTTCGCACGCGGCATCCATCTTGATCCGTGTCGGTCAGAAGCAGCGTCCGGGGACACGAGGTCGGACCTGACCGGGGCGGACCTGACCGGGTTGGACCTGACCGGGTCGGACCTGACCGGGTCGGACCTGACCGGGTCGGACCTGACCGGGTTGGACCGGGTCTCAGTCAAGCTCTTGTTGTTCAAGAAGTTTGCAAAACTTGACGTTAATCTTCCGAATGAATCGATTTCTCTGCGTCAGGATTTAATTTGTATCTGAAGACGACGTGAACATTCGGAATCAGATTCAGAATCGGAATCAGAATCAGACGTTATTGATCTCAGGGGGAAACCGGAAGTCGTGTTTGTTTTCTTTGTGGTCAGTTGTTCTCGTTCGATGAAGCTCAGGAGGAAAGTTTAAATTTAACGTGAGTTACGATGTTTGAGTCAAACAAAACGTCTCCGTCCAGGCGGGTGATTCAGAGATGATCTCAACACCAACACCTGAAAACTCTACTGTACTTCCTGTTTACATCACATGATCATTCACGGCCACTGGTCATGTGATGTAAACAGGAAGTAGATTGTCTCCTCTGCAGTTTGAGACAGAGGCTGAAAAGAGGAGCTGCAGCAACAGTCTGAGGAAAGTGAAGTGTTTTCTGAACATGATGAATGTTCGTCTTATAATTTAAAGTTTCATCTATGAAATGAAACCCAAATTGACAATAAAATTTGTCAATACATATTTTCAATGTAAGAAAAATAAATCTTGAGTTAAAAAAAAAATATATGGTTCACATTTAGTTTTTAAATGTTATTTTACATTCGATCGCATTTCATTAAATTCTGTAAGGTTTCTATTTATATTTCAATGTTTTTCGAAAATAATAAAAGAATATGTAAAATAAAATTTTGTTGAAAAGAATTAGATCTTTTTCCTTATATTTTCATATGAAAAGTTCAATAATGAAAAACTCTGGTTTCATATTTCAAATCTCCAAAATACAAAATCAAAATGAGTTGCTTATTGGAGTTAAAATCTAAAATTAAATAAAGTAGTTTTTTGAAAATGAAATGAAAATAGTTTCAAACTAAAGCTGATTAAAATATGACTCGACACCGTGTGAAGTCCAGACATCGGTTTATTTCAGTTTGTCTTCAGTTTAAATCACAGGACTGAAAATCCGTCTCTTTACACACAGATTAATAAAAAAAAATATTTTCCAACATTCACTGATTTTTTTTTGTGTTGAGTAAACATCATCTGACACGTGACTGACCTCGTCCTGATTTGACCTTCGACCTAAAGAAACTGCTTCTCATCAACCATCTCATCAACTATCACACAGAACGTTTTCCTGCACGTGAAGAAGTTTGAACTTTTTTTACCAACTTTCCCAGAAAGTTTCTGACAAAAAACAAAAGTAATTTGGTTGAAAAGATTAAAAACATGGAGACGATGTTATGGTGAGATTTAAATTAACGGTTGGTTTTTCAGCTAAAACTCAATTTAAAGACAATTACTTTTTAAAATTGACATTTGCTCGAGGGGGAAAAACTTGATATTTAAACCTGTTCAACTTCAGTTATTAGTAGTTTGCCTTGTGATCCAGCAGAGGGCGCTCACACACACCACCATCAGCTCGACCTATTGTGTGACAGTAGCGAGCAAAGCGCATTCAAATTTATTTTAACAAATTACATGTTAATAAAACTTAGTTCAAACTGTTTTGTGTGAGTATGAATAAATATAATTAGGTTGTGTTCACAATAAAAACATATAGAAACTTGATTTGACTTTCAAGGCTCCAAGAACTCGTCTGTAGAGAAATGTCACTTTTAAACGTCCATATCTGAAAATGAGAAACTTTCAAGAACCACAAAATAAAGTTTTCCTCAAATAACAATTTTATTTAATCATTATAACTTTTAGTGTTTTAAAGAAATGTAGTATTTTTTGAAGAGATGGAGCTTTAGTGAAAATCAGTGGAAAGCAGGAACCTGAAGAGTCTGAAGCTTCAGATAATAATAATCTGTTCCCTTCACGTCTAGAAGACACGTCACACAACTAACAGCTACTTCATGAAATACTGCATAGATAATAAACACTGGAAGTAAAAAAACGTGTGGCATATAACGTACAAAAAATTAAATACTACTAGTTATTATACAGTGGTTTTAAAGGTATTTGTGCTGGTGCACGTTAACAGCGTGCATGATTATAACCACATTTAAAAAAATTTAACAGAACATAACTGTGCAT